>NW_027461954.1:0-264263 GCF_050947455.1 Rhinoderma darwinii | reverse complement strand
GGACAGGTGTGGTGCTGTTTTTTTGGAAGAAAGCCGCCGTTTTTCTAATCCTGGAACGATAAGTCATTCTCAAGCTCTACTAGAATTTTATTTATTTTTTGTTTACAAAATAAATCAAATCTATTTTGAATCGTATTTTAATTATGATGTTTCTGTGATATAAAATATTCAAAAACTTCTATGATAATAAAAACCATCATTTATTTCTATTTATATATTTTAATTATTCCATTTTTCTATTTTGTTTCCAGAAGTTTTATATGGGTATTGCAACAAAAGTTTACCCCCAAAAAAAAATTTCATTTTTACAATTTTTGGATTTTTTTTTTTTTTTTAATATTTTTTTTTTATTCCCTTAATTTTCTGATAAGAGGTAGATAGGACCAAAAAAAAAAGATGAATGGATGTCTTTTTATTGCTGTAATTACTGCAGTAAGGTGAATCTGAGTTTCCATGCGCATTTTCCTTGGATACTTAATCTGTTTGTCCAAGTGGAACAGAACCCGTTCTGCAAAAAAGGGTCAAATGAATAATACCCTATAGAAATCCAGAATGCGCGTACGTATCCACTAATCTAGCAACACGTACTCCTTAGTAAAATGCAAATAGAAAGATTAATGGCCTCTCTTTGACATCCAAGAACCTTTTGGATGCTTTTAGTATAAAAACACTTTATAAATCATTTTTAGGGCGCAGGTATTCCGCGACTACGATTTAATCACATAAATTACAATAGAATACTGACAATATTTCATGTAATTTAATGTTCTTTAAATAGCTATTAGTAGGTCTGTAAATCTGAGGGTTCTTTACCAGCCGCTGCATTGTTGTTCTACCATTTATTCCGTGAAGACATTTTTCACCTTTTTTTTAATTTTTTTTTAATTTTTTTTTATTTCTGATTTATGCATTAAAGAGCGGAATTTATTAAATGAGAGCCACTCCCATTATATCAAATCCACTGTAATTCAAGGGATGTCTGTCTGGCAATGGCGCAGATTTTAATAGGAATAATAATTTACATTTATAAAGTGCTGACAACAGACATGGCTCGCTAGAAAGGACTTAGAAACCTAATGAATCTGGGCCTTTGTTAATGGAGTACTTTATATATATATTTTTCATGTGGGCACTTTACACCTGGATTATTTTTGCATAGATAACACTTTAGATGTCCCACAAGATTTCATTTCACTTTGATTCCTCTTAGTTTAATTAACACCTAGAAATAGACGTTTTACATTATAAATGCGCTGAACAGCACAAACATATGATCCAGTATATCATGTGCTATAGGTATAAACTCTCTTTTTAAATGTCTTCATCCCTTGTTCATACTGGAGTTACCATATCACATTATTTTAGTCAAACTAAATTACAAAACTGAAGTAATTTTTGCATCCATAATGCTATAGGTTCCACATAGAGATAATGCCAAGGTGACATTATAGGTGTATATATATATATTAATATAAAAAAAAGCCATGATTTGGTATCCAATAGTCCAGAAATCCTGCTAATCTGGGGTCATATCCTAGGACAGGAGTGTACCTCGGACTGGCCCATCAGAGTACCAGAGGATCTTCTGGTGGGGCCAGGCTATTTGCTATTGACACAATAATAAGCCCAAAAGGTCGAGCTGAAAACAACCCCATGTGGAGCTATCTATCTATCTATCTATCTATCTATCTATCTATCTATCTATCTGTCTATCTATCAACTGCACTATTGGTTCCGTCAAGAACAACGGAACCATGTCACAGCGGTGACAGACGGAAACTATTAGCTAGGTTTCCATCACCATTGATATCAATGGTGAGAGAAACAGAAGCTTAGGTTTCCGTTTGCCTTTCCGTTGAGGGGTTATCCTGACGGAAACCTCCAATGGAACCCCTCAACGGAAGGGTAACGGTGATGTGAACAGGCCCTTATCTACGTGTTTCTGTAATATTTTACAATCAAGCAGAGTTTTTCAATCCTAGTGTGGTTCTAATATGTATCCTAGTAGTGGTCCTGAGCATGTAGTATTATCTGAGATATCCCATAACTTATTTGCTCCATTTATTACAGAAGTCTCCACCCTTACCTTTAATTGAATTCGGTTAAGGACTTCAATATCTCATCAAACAAATTCAATACAATACCGCGACATGTTAGCAAACCCCTCAAGAGGCTGCAAATCACATTACAACCACTGGGTGGCCACACATAGACACTTATAGTACATCCATCTCATGACACATTATCACAAAATCATCTTTTCTTTTAAAGCTGGTCATCTCGCGCCACATATCTCAGCATATGTTGAGAAAAGGTAAAGAAGGACACCAATATCTATGGTTAGTTGCACAGATATGTATTCACAGACATGTGGCACAAGTGGCTCTGATTCATGTGTTAGCCTCACTATCTATATTATGAGTCTCACAAACAATGTTGATTATATGCACAGTATTTTCTTCATTAATACATTTTCCTTGATGATTTACCCTATGTAATGAAATCTTTAAGGGCAGGTGACTAAGTAATGAAGATGATTTATGAAGTAATTACTTTTGCCTATGTCAGGACAGGTTTTGAGTGAGATGCACTTACCTTAGAGGATATTTGTCTATACATAAAGTCGTTTCACTTATCCTGCTAAGTATTCATATCCTTCCAGTTATTCAATGTGCGTCATTGGAATATATAAGCTAAATGACATATAAGACTTTTTACGTGTAACCCACAATGAATTATTATTATTTAATCCAACAATAATTTAATCCATATTATTGTGATATATTCCTGTAGATACTCTAGTGTAAAAAATATCATCTTGATTTTACAAAACATTACATTTTCATGTTCGGAATTGATTTTTCTTTTTCAAATAAAGAAGAACTCCTTTTTTTTTTCTTGCTTTTTTTTTTACCACTAAACAATCTAATTTTGGGCAAGCTATGTTTATAAATTACATTTACTTCTGTTTGTATTGTCTTCACGTCACCTCAAAGAGGACCTGTTAACTTTCCTGATCTGCCTAATTTAGTAAACCATTGTATTTCCCATGAAATAATAATTCTGAAGATTTTTTTTATTCGTATTCTAACGCCTCATGCACACGACTGAGTGTGCCGTCCGAGTTCTGTCAGTGATCTGAGGAAAGATAGGACATGTTCTATCTTCCCTCGGATCGGAGACTCGGACCATTTTTCACGGACCCGATACACCCGCTAAAGTGAATGGGTCCATTTATACTATCGGGTGCCATTTTATGCCATCAAAAAATGGCCCGAGTGGCACAACGGTCGAGTGCAAGAGGTCTAAGTGCTGTTCATCTGTTATTCCTCCTAGAAATGTATGAATAAATTGATAACTGAGAGTTACCAGTTGGGGTGTGTCCCTACACAGATGGAAAGTGTCCAATCAGTGCTGACCGAGTGAGACTGTGTAGGGACACACCCCTTAGACAAGGCACCCAGTTGTCAATTTATTCATACATTTTGAGGAGGAATAAGAGAGGAATGGCACAATCCCGAGTTCTCAGAAAATGCGTTCCAGAATTATTTCATGGGGATTACGGTCCTCTACTAAAATAATATATGTCAGGAAAGGCGACAGGTCCTCTTTAAAGTGAATAGCTACTGTAATTTCTTAGTATATTTCTATAGAGCTTCATCTAGTGGTGGTTGTATGCAGCCAGAACTTTATTATTTAAGTATTTGGCTATGTTGGGGATTTGGAACTCTGTATTAGAAAAAGGGAGTTCTGACAGCTATAAAGATTGCTGAATTATTTCTTAACCTGAGAATGTCCAGCCTTACCATTAATCTTATCAAGCCTTCCTGTTCATTGTACTTATGTGTGATACTGCTTTTATGACGCAATACCTTAGAGACTTGGCCTAATGACTAGAGATTGATGATGCTTTCCAAGGTAGTTTATGACACCAATGAAGTTATGACCAAATTCTCGAATCCTTAAAATATTGGTATGAGAAGCATTACAAAATTATATGTTTTATTTCTTGCTCTGTAACTCATGGAAAAATGTTTGGCTGGGTTCACACGTGGCGGAATTTCACTTGAATTCCGCTGCGGACACTCCGCAGCGTTAATCCGCAGCAGAGCCGTTTCTTCATTGACTTCCACTTAAATTTAGAAGTGTTTGTTTAGACGATGCGTAAAATTCCGCTGCGGAGCATAGGCTGCGGAGCGGAATTTGGTGTCCGCAGCATGCTCTGTCTATTGCGGAGCAGTGGCGGACTGGTTGCGGACTCATGGCGGAATGGAGATTCTAAATTCCGCAATGAAGTCCGCAGCTGTCATGCACATGTTATGTGTGCTGCGGATGCGTCTTGCTTTTTTAACATGACATTTCTTCATTCTGGCTGGACCTATGTATTTCTAGGTCTACAGCCAGACTGAGGAAGTCAATGGGGCTCCCGGAATTACGGGAGCGTTGCTAGGAGACGTCAGTAAATAGTCACTGTCCAGGGTGCTGAAAGAGTTAAGCGATCGGCAGTAACTGTTTCTGCACCCTGGACAGTGACTACCGATCCCAATATACAGCAACCTGTAAAAAAATAGAAGTTCATACTTACCGAGAACTCCCTGCTTCTGTCTCCAGTCCGGCTTCCCAGGATGACGTTTCAGTCTAAGTGACGGCTGCAGCCAATCACAGGCTGCAGCGGTCACATGGACTGCCGCGTCATCCAGGGAGGTCGGGCTGGATGCCGAAAGAGGGACGCGTCACCAAGACAACGGCCGGTAAGTATGAAATTCGTTTACTTTCACTAGGGAAAGTGCTGTCCCTTCTCTCTATCCTGCACTGATAGAGAGAAGGGAAGCACTTTTTCCGCAGTCCGCAGCAGCTAGTCCGCATCAATTTACTGCACATTTTGGGCAGATCCGCAGCCGTAATCCGCAACCCGGATTAGGTGCGGCATTGATGCGGACAGTTGCGGAGGAAATCCGCCACGTGGGGGCATGCCCTTAGAGTTTGCTTATTTTATCAGCCACAGCTCTCTGTCCTGCATATTATTTGCCTCCTGCTTCCTTTTTTTTTTTACCTAACAATTGAACGGATCCATTAAGATAGAAAAAAAAAAAGTGATTTAAAAGCTAAGAAGGTACAATAAGCAGCAAAGTAATCCTAACACGTTCTTACGGCTAGCCACTCCTAGCACTACACTTTACACAAGTTGCAGGTTTTAATAGATGTTAATATTTAACGTTGTTCTTTGCTGGGAACTTGATTCACTATAGTACATTATTAAGAAGTTCTAAGCGTTGTGTCTGAGGAAAAAGATGACAATAATAACCAATCCATCATTCGTTTCTTTTCCTAGATCTTCTCGTTGACAGTTTAATGTTCTGCACTTTATTTTCTTGTGGTAAAAAAAATGTTTTGTATTTTCCAATGCTTGGCTATTACTTGGGTCACAAAATCTCTGTATTGGTCGGGCATAGTTTTTGCAAACATCTACTATATTTATGGTCCCACCAGCTATCCAAAATGTGTTCTCTATTAATAAAAAATTAAGCAGTAAATAGTCTTATTTTTATGGCAAAGAAAAAAGTTGAATGTGGAGATTAGTTTACAAAAAACTGCCTCCCATTGATGTCAATGGAAGGTCAGAGACGGAAACATCTGAAAAAAGGGCATGACGCTTCTTTTTCCTGTGAGCGTTTTTTTCTGCTCGCGGGAAAATAACACCTCCGCCTCCCATTGAATTCAATGGGAGGGTTTTTTTGGCCTGGTTTCCGAATCAAAAACCGAGCCAGAAAATTCAGTGTGAACTAGTCCTTAAAGGGTTTTCGGGTGAGGTGGGAGGGTCTCTAAAAAAATAAAGAATTACTTATTCCTGCACAGTGGTATAACTATATGGCACGGGCATAGGAGCTAACATCTCGCAGCAACGACTGGCAGACCGGCGAAGACGCCTGTCTGAGCCGTTTAACGCCTTGTCACAGTCAATGGTGAACACAGCATCTGAAAGGTTAGACAGAGGGAGTAGGTTTCTGCTGTCGCCCCACTGGCCCCCCCCCCTGCGATGTGATTGTGAGGTGTTGATGGGTTGCCATGGGAGCCAGGGCCTACCAAACGCCCCGAGGCATGCCTATTATATACCTGTTAGACTCTGTTAGTGAAGGATTAAAAAATGTTTAGTAAAAACACTAAGAAGTTAAAAAAATATATAAATTAAAAAAAATCTTTAAACATATGGTATTGCCACAATTGTAACGTCTCATATAATAAAATTAACACATTATTTATGTCGAATTTAGACATCCTAGACAACACAGCAGTTGCCATTACAGAATAAATGAGTATTTTTCGACTTCATATATGTTCACATATATCTGTTGTCCCTTTCAGTTTCCCTCTGGCCAATTGTTTAGATCATGCCTCTATAGCTGTGGCCGGGGATTCCCTCCAGGAGGGGCCCCTGATGCCACTGTCCATATATGGACAGTGAAGTCAGGGATTACCGCTAGGAGCAAAATCCACGGTCATTACATTGCCGGGGATTTCACTCCAGGCAGAGCCGCTGATGTCACTGTACATATATGGATAGTGACGTCAGTGGCTACTCCCGGAGTGGAATCCCCTGCTACAGTGTCGGCAACACTGTGGCCTAATATTCCGCTCCTAGCAGTAACCCCTGACGTCACTGTCCATATATGGACAGTGGTGTCATGGGCTCCTCCTGGAGGGAATACCCAGCCACATTGTCGGCAATGCTCTGGCCGGGGATTTCGCTGCTATAGGGAGATTCATTGGGGCTATCTAAAGGGGAAGGGTGTTAGTGCTATATACAGTGGGGGTTGCGCTGTTTACATGTGGGTGCTGTGTGGTGCCTTCTACAGGGGGCACTATGTTACATTATCTACAGGGTGTACTATGGTATTATATACAGAGGGTACTGCGGCATTATCTGCAGGGGTGTGTGGCACTGTATACAGAGGGCACTGTGGCATTATCTACAGGGGTTGTGTGGCACTATATACAGGGGGGTGTGGCACTATATAAAGAGGGCACTGCAGCATTATCTACAGTGGGGTGTGTGGCACTATATACAGAGGGCACTGCGGCATTATCTACAGAAGGCGCGGTTTCGTTATCTACACATGAAATGCAACTGTTTTTTAAAAAAATTCAAAAACTGAAAACACGGACACGGAACAGATACAAAACAGCCGTCAAAAATGGACCTAAACAGCCAATTTTAGTGGCCGACACCCGTACCCTGTTGTGTGAATAGAAACCACAGCAATCCCAGCATGGTGTAGTGTAGGTAGGAGATGCATGGTGGGATTGGCAGTAGACTGCGCTATTGATTCCGTCAGAAAAACGGAAACCTGCTGTAATGGTGACGAACGGAAACCATTAGCAATGTTTCCGTCACCATTGATATCAATGGTGACGGAAACGGAAGCTGTGGTTTCAGTTTGACTTTCCGTTGCAGGGTTCACCCGACGGAAACCTCCGACGCAACCCCGGAACGGAAATCCAACGCTGATGTGTACAGGCCCTTATTCTTAGGCTCCGTTCACATGTGTTCCAGGGTCCCATTTCGTCACAACGAGACCCTGACTGACACAAACAGAAACCATAGGTTTCCATTTCCATCACCATTGATTTCAATGGGGACAGATCCGGTGCCAATGGTTTCCATTTGTCTCCATTGTGCAAGGGTTCCGTCGTTTTGTCAGAATCAATAGCGTAGTCTATTTTGTGTTAAAGTGGATCTGTCATCATAGTATATACTGGGGATTTTTGGGAAATTTGACTAGGAAGTGGTCAATCCCTTTAAATAGGACAAACTGCTGTTTTCTGGCATAGGAAACTGTAAATACTCATCGCTTATTCCTCCGCTGCATTACAAGGTCCCCTGAGCCCCCCGATTCAATGTTTAAACAGTGGACAGTGGCGGTGATCCGATCTACAGCTCTCAAGATTATGTTTAATCCATATGACCACCTCCCTAGCTGCCTGCTCTTCAGCACCAGCTCTGAGAAGTAACTGAACGTGTTCTGCGTATGTGCAGATACAAAAGATTCTGCTGCTTGTATCTGCAGTTAAAGGATTTCACCTATTAAACCAGCAATACCTGGTGGAAGTGGGTGAAAACATTTTTTTTGTAACCTATAATTATCTTCCCTGTACTTCTTTAGTATTCCATTTTTTTGTTTTTCTTCGCCGTATGCTAATGAGCATAAGAGTCATATCTTCATTCCAAAAGAGTCATATCCTCATTCCTCAAGCCCTTCTGAGTTAACCCCGCCTCCTTACTTTTGATTAACAGCTCCTTGTCTCCCCCTAGAACACCCGCAATGTCACGCTTGCGCATCAATGTTTTGGTGCGTACGCATGACGGGACACCATAGCGGCGGATGCGCTGTAAGTAGATTTGAAGCTTGGACAAAGCAGGAAAGGATATCGGACCATACATGACAGGCACATGCGCAATCTCAGACAAGATTTTGGCATTCAGGGCAGGCCAGTTTTTGGCGGTGCGCAGGCATAGGAAGAGGAACGAACGAGACTGCCGGATTTTTACCATAAAAGGGGCAAAATGTTTGCAGACCGTTATTTAAGGTCGGAGGAGGGGTTTAGGAGAGGGGATAATGGCAATGAACCTATGACCGCAGCGGCTAGCGAGGGGTGAGTAAAGTTCAATAGGTGAAATGCTGGTGACAGGTTCCCTTTAACTGCCGGCGCAGGACAGCAGTCTGCTGGGGAGGAGGAAGCCCTGAAATGCAATCCAGAGGTCTGCAATGACGGTATTTACAGTTGTCTGTGTCAGAACACAGCAGTTTATAGTATTTTTGAGTACAAAGTGGCCCAGCCCTTTAAGGGCAGCTTATTATGGGGATAGCACCGATCTACTGTTAGCCCAAACAACACAATATAAATGTGCCATTTGGCTAATCTATAGCAGCTAGCAAAGAATACAGTTGACTCAAAGGTATGAATTCTCTATATTCTTGAGTATAGTACTCTCCCCCCCCCATCTCTCCCCACCTCCCCCCACCCCTCTCACCAGTGTCTGACATCTGCTGTATATAAATGCAGATACAAAGCAGCCATCAATCATTGGCAAGGGGCGCTCCCCTCATGAATACACCAGACTCATAACGATGTGTCCACGTTTTTTCTTTCCTAGTTGCTATAAGCCAATATTTTTGGTGCCATTTGGGAGTAGAGCGGACCTGTCCCCATAATATGCTGACTTTAAACAGGGCATCATAGTATGATGACAGATGTATACTTCAACAATCCAATCTCTTTCTCTATATATTACCATTTCTCTAGTCATTTCTTGTTAACTATTGTACTGCTGTGAGAATGCCTTACAAATAAATAAATTTTAGGTTCCTTGCTTGCTATTTGTATATTATTCTACTATAATTGCTTTGGTATGTTTTTGATATGCTTATTTACACTTTGGGCTACCGCAGGCCATTTGTGCTTGGAACAGCACATTGTATAAATACTGGGCATAACCGCTTTTTCTGAGCCTGATAACCGCACTGGAGAAAACCGTGAGACCTTGAGGACAGTATAAGACAGATAGTATATGACAAGCCTGCACCAAGTAATATATATTCTGTCTTTGTTGCTGTTTGCTTGTGTCTTATGCATTCCATGTAGGTGGCAAAGAAAAATGTTCTGAAGGCAGCTATACAAATACATGCAGGCAGAATCATAGAATGCAAAAAGATTAAACTACAGGAGGCAATAGCAATGTTTTTCTGTTCACACACTATTGCCGTTGTGTGGGTTAGAGCCACAGATTGTCAACCCAGCTCATTTCATCAGCATTTGGTCTCCCTGATGAGACTTGCTTAGCCTTGCCAGCTAGTTTAATAGGAGGTCTCTGTTTTGGTAGCACAATGTCAGGGTTTTAGGATCATTCAAGTGCATGCAAGTTCTTTATTTCTTTCATGCCAAGCAGATTATGGTATTGTCGCTTGCGTGTCTTTTAAGTGCACTGTACTGGGTTTAATTTGACTCCTATCTAATTCAGAGTTGCTTTGCTTTTCCTTGTAAGCTACTGCTCTGAATTGGAAATTGTATTACTGACCAGATGGCATAGTAACAGTGAGCAATGAAGATAACCGAGAGGCTTCACAACAGATGTGATGTTTTTTCAAGCCATTGGCCAGCAGAGGCTG
This sequence comes from Rhinoderma darwinii, assembly GCF_050947455.1. Classification (NCBI taxonomy): domain Eukaryota; kingdom Metazoa; phylum Chordata; class Amphibia; order Anura; family Rhinodermatidae; genus Rhinoderma; species Rhinoderma darwinii. Next base: position 254,097 of record NW_027461954.1, on the reverse strand, counting down.
AAAGGTTAAAAAAAAAAAAATCTAACGGAGGGGGGGGGGCTGACTTGTATGTGCCCCTATTACTCAGTGATCCTGAAATATCAATGTGGCTCTGGAGTCCTTTTAATGCATTGGTCTCTTTATGGAGAAGACCATTTGCCTGCTCGATGCAGGCAGAATAATACTTAATATGTACCCTGAATGAACGATAAACTCCGACACCACAAATCATCTGTTAATTACCGCATATTCAGCCCTGATTATAACACCTTAAACCTTGTCTCGAATATTAATGTTGTGTCAAACAATAATGTTCCTCTCCGAAAATATATGTTCGTTAAACTCATCTATGTTATTCCATTAACACGTCTTTTTTTATAAGGATGCATTTTATTTCCTGCCAGACATTTTCAAATGAATGCTCATTGCTCGGCACTTGGAAATTTCTGTAATATTCCGACATGACCTTGTGGTTTTGACATTCAGCCAGATCTAAATGAATCCTAGCTGTGATATATATTCTACAAGATTCCCTATGACACCTCTTTTAGTAGAGGTAAGAATCGCATAATCGGCATTCTCCAGACAGATTAGGTAGAAATGGTCGGCATTTAGATGGATATTTGCTATTTCCTGGCTATTTTATGGTATCCTACGCTGCGAAGACCATTTTCTTTGAATACCGGGAACATTTTGCAGCGATGCATAACTAACTGCCTCCATCATTTTTTTTTTCCTCAAGCTTAATAATTAACAATGATCTTATCCAAGATATAATTTTAGAGTACAGAGTCAAAGGGTTACTCATAATGCTGAGAGAGAATGCTGTGCCTGGGTGCTTTGGATAAGCACTTTTAAAGGGTTATTTAAAGATCACAACTCAGTCACCGCACTAAGAAGCTTATACACTAGAAATTTCACTTTGTTGACCACTCAGCATGCAAGTCGGGAATATATCATTTTTCCCGGTGTTGCTAAGAGCTTCGATAGAAGGTCCTTGATATTTCACTGCGTTTGAAAACACCTTTTGTATAATTTAACTTGCCAGTTGTAGCTAATATTCACTATAATTCCTATCTGATTATTACACCGCCAGTCATATTGCAGAATAGGAGTTTATAAGCTGACTGTGCAGTATACAAATAGCAAAATCTAAACCTACTAATCCAGTGTTTTTTAAATTAGCGATCCTGTCAATTTTGTGATGTGAATTTATTATTCAAAAAAACAGCTTTTTCTTGCTTTTTCCACACCTGACTGGAGATCCGCTAGCATCATTTACAGTCAACTGATATAAGCCTTCGTAAAAGAAAGGCGGCTTTTCTGTTCATAGGGACTATTGTTATAAATGAGTGAAGTTGGTCGATCTTGTTGCAATGAATTATTTATTTAGTCTTGCTGTTAAAAGGGCAAGTCATTCAAAATGCAGTGTTGAAATATTTTAACTTAATGTTGACTCTTTTGCATTAGCCTATATAACTTACTGTTGTTGCCACCATCGGTTGTAGTCATATAGATATTATTTTTTTTTTAATAGGGTTTTTGTTTAAACTTTGCCTGACGATATTTCAAATGACAAAAGTTGTACAGACCCCTGTGGTTATATTGTTCCTGAGTGAGTCAGATTTACAAACATGCTTTAAAGGGATTTTTTGTCTAAATTTATGCTTTGATCTGTCATATAGACGGTTCAGAAGACATTGATTTGGAATAATCTGGGACTCAGACTGATTTCTAAAAGAGTGCCCTGTAGCGTACCCCAGTCCTTCTGGCCCAGCGTCTGGATTTCCATCACTCGAGAGTTTTCGAGACAGAACTCACAATAAAGTGGTGTCATCCTTGGTTCTCTATATTTTGAGTAACAGAACTCAGGAGTCAGTGTCTATATTATACTCAGTCAGATTTGATAATAATTGTCCAGAAGCTGCAGTCTGCATTTTGCGTATCTCTTTATTCTCCAGATTAGATAAATAGTACATAGGGTTAATATAAATAGTGTACACACCATCGAGAGGAGTAGAGCATACTGCGCCCAGTTAAATATTGCATACAGCATCCAGATAAATAATGTACAGTTGCCAGATAAATAGCACACATAGCGCCCAGATAACTAGTGTACACTGTGGCCAGATTAATAGCTCATCTAGCATCCAGATAAATAGTGTGCACAGTGGCCAGATTAATAGCTCATCTAGCATCCAGATAAATAGTGTGCACAGTGCCCAGATAAATAGCGCATATAGCATCCAGATAAATAGTGTGCACAGTGGCCAGATAAATAGCACATATAGCATCCAGATAAATAGTGTGCACAGTGCCCAGATAAATAGCGCATATAGCATCCAGATAAATAGTGTGCACAGTGGCCAGATAAATAGCGCATATAGCATCCAGATAAATAGTGTGCACAGTGGCCAGATTAATAGCTCAACTAGCATCCAGATAAATAGTGTGCACAGTGCCCAGATAAATAGCGCATATAGCATCCAGAGAAATAGTGTGCACAGTGCCCAGATAAATAGCACATATAGCATCCAAATACATAGTGTGCACAGTGGCCAGATAAATAGTGTACACTGTGGCCATATTAATAGCTCATCTAGCATCCAGAGAAATAGTGTGCACAGTGCCCAGATAAATAGCACATATAGCATCCAGATAAATAGTGTGCACAGTGGCCAGATAAATAGCACATATACCGTGTTTCCCCGAAAGTAAGACAGTGTCTTACTTTCTTTTTATCCCCAAAAGCCCCACTATGTCTTACTTTCGGGGTATGTCTTATATTTGAAAAAATTCGAATTTTTTTTTTTTTTTTTTTCACAAACTTTATTTAACTGTTTTACATTTTTTTTTTTTAGTCCCACCAGGGGACTTCACTATGCGATGTGCCGATCGCATATATAATGCTTTGGTATACTTAGTATACCGAAGCATTATTGCCTGTCAGTGTAAAACTGACAGGCAACCTATTAGGTCATGCCTCCGGCATCGCCTAACAGGCAGATGCTGAAGGCAGACCTGGGGGTCTTTGTTAGACCCCCGGCTGTCATGGAAACCCGACGGCGACCCGCGATTTGTTTGCGGGGGCGCCGATCGGGTGACAGAGGGAGCTCCCCCCTCTGTCAAACACATTAAATGCCGCTGTCACTATTGACAGCGGCATTTAATGGGTTAAACTGCCGGAATCGGCGCGCGCTTCGATTCCGGCAGTTGCAGCAGGAGCCAGGCTGTGTATAACAGCCGTGCTCCTGCCGCTGATCGCGTGGGTACAGTCTCAGTACCCGCGCCATCACAGGACGGATATATCCGTCCTCCTGCGCGAACTAGCAGCTGCTGAGGACGGATATATCCGGCGCGGTGACGTATGGAGAGGGGGGCGGCGCGGAAGTGGGCAGGAGGCGGCAATACCCCCGTGTTTTCCCGAAAGTAAGACATATGTCTTACTTTCGGGGTACGGCTTATATTAGCCGACCCCCCTGAAACCCCCGATACGTCTTTCAATCGGGGGTGTCTTACTATCGGGGAAACACGGTAGCATCCAGATAAATAGTGTGCACAGTGGCCAGATAAATAGCGCATATAGCATCCAGATAAATAGTGTGCACAGTGGCCAGATTAATAGCTCAACTAGCATCCAGATAAATAGTGTGCACAGTGCCCAGATAAATAGCGCATATAGCATCCAGATAAATAGTGTGTACAGTGGCCAGATAAATAGTGTGTACAGTGGCCAGATAAATAGTGTGCACAGTGGCCAGATTAATAGTGCATATAGCATCCAGAGAAATAGTGTGCGCAGTGCCCAGATAAATAGTGCATATAGCATCCAGAGAAATAGTGTGCACAGTGGCCAGATAAATAGCTCATATAGCATCCAGATAAATAGTGTGCACAGTTGCCAGATAAATAGTGTGCACAGTGCCCAGATAAATAGCACATATAGCATCCAGATAAATAGTGTACACAGTTGCCAGATAAATAGTGTGCACAGTGCCCAGATAAATAGCACATATAGCATCCAGATAAATAGTGTGCACAGTGGCCAGATAAATAGCACATATAGCATCCAGATAAATAGTCTGCACAGTGACCAGATAAATAGCGCATATAGCATCCAGATAAATAGTGTGCACAGTGGCCAGATTAATAGCTCATCTAGCATCCAGATAAATAGTCTGCACAGTGACCAGATAAATAGCACATATAGCATCCAGATAAATAGTGTGCACAGTGCCCAGATAAATAGCGCATATAGCATCCAGAGAAATAGTGTGCACAGTGCCCAGATAAATAGCACATATAGCATCCAGATAAATAATGTGCACAGTGGCCAGATAAATAGCACATATAGCATCCAAATAAATAGTGTGCACAGTGGCCAGATAAATAGTGTGCACAGTGGCCAGATAAATAGCACATATAGCATCCAGATAAATAGTGTGCACAGTGGCCAGATAAATAGCACATATAGCATCCAGATAAATAGTGTGCACAGTGTCCAGATAAATAGTGTGCACAGTGGCCAGATAAATAGCACATATAGCATCCAGATAAATAGTGTGCACAGTTGCCAGATAAATAGTGTGCACAGTGCCCAGATAAATAGCACATATAGCATCCAGATAAATAGTGTACACAGTTGCCAGATAAATAGTGTGCACAGTGGCCAGATAAATAGCACATATAGCATCCAGATAAATAGTGTGCACAGTGGCCAGATAAATAGCACATATAGCATCCAGATAAATAGTGTGCACAGTGTCCAGATAAATAGTGTACACAGTTGCCAGATAAATAGTGTGCACAGTGGCCAGATAAATAGCACATATAGCATCCAGATAAATAGTGTGCACAGTTGCCAGATAAATAGTGTGCACAGTGCCCAGATAAATAGCACATATAGCATCCAGATAAATAGTGTACACAGTTGCCAGATAAATAGTGTGCACAGTGCCCAGATAAATAGCACATATAGCATCCAGATAAATAGTGTGCACAGTGGCCAGATAAATAGCACATATAGCATCCAGATAAATAGTCTGCACAGTGACCAGATAAATAGCACATATAGCATCCAGATAAATAGTGTGCACAGTGGCCAGATTAATAGCTCATCTAGCATCCAGATAAATAGTCTGCACAGTGACCAGATAAATAGCACATATAGCATCCAGATAAATAGTCTGCACAGTGACCAGATAAATAGCACATATAGCATCCAGATAAATAGTGTGCACAGTGCCCAGATAAATAGCGCATATAGCATCCAGAGAAATAGTGTGCACAGTGCCCAGATAAATAGCACATATAGCATCCAGATAAATAATGTGCACAGTGGCCAGATAAATAGCACATATAGCATCCAAATAAATAGTGTGCACAGTGGCCAGATAAATAGTGTGCACAGTGGCCAGATAAATAGCACATATAGCATCCAGATAAATAGTGTGCACAGTGGCCAGATAAATAGCACATATAGCATCCAGATAAATAGTGTGCACAGTGGCCAGATAAATAGCACATATAGCATCCAGATAAATAGTGTGCACAGTGTCCAGATAAATAGTGTACACAGTGTCCAGATAAATAGTGTACACAGTTGCCAGATAAATAGTGTGCACAGTGGCCAGATAAATAGCACATATAGCATCCAGATAAATAGTGTGCACAGTGGCCAGATTAATAGCACATATAGCATCCAATTACATAGTGTGCACAGTGGCCAGATAAATAGTGTACACAGTTGCCAGATAAATAGTGTGCACAGTGGCCAGATAAATAGCACATATAGCATCCAGATAAATAGTGTGCACAGTGGCCAGATAAATAGCACATATAGCATCCAGATAAATAGTGTGCACAGTGGCCAGATAAGTAGCACATATAGCATCCAGATAAATAGTGTGCACAGTGGCCAGATAAATAGTGTACACAGTTGCCAGATAAATAGTGTGCACAGTGGCCAGATAAATAGCACATATAGCATCCAGATAGTGTGCACAGTGGCCAGATTAATAGCACATATAGCATCCAAATACATAGTGTGCACAGTGGCCAGATAAATAGTGTACACAGTTGCCAGATAAATAGTGTGCACAGTGGCCAGATAAATAGCACATATAGCATCCAGATAAATAGTGTGCACAGTGGCCAGATAAATAGCACATATAGCATCCAGATAAATAGTGTGCACAGTGGCCAGATAAATAGCACATATAGCATCCAGATAAATAGTGTGCACAGTGTCCAGATAAATAGTGTACACAGTTGCCAGATAAATAGTGTGCACAGTGGCCAGATAAATAGCACATATAGCATCCAGATAAATAGTGTGCACAGTTGCCAGATAAATAGTATGCACAGTGCCCAGATAAATAGCACATATAGCATCCAGATAAATAGTGTACACAGTTGCCAGATAAATAGTGTGCACAGTGGCCAGATAAATAGCACATATAGCATCCAGATAAATAGTGTGCACAGTGGCCAGATAAATAGCACATATAGCATCCAGATAAATAGTGTGCACAGTGTCCAGATAAATAGTGTACACAGTTGCCAGATAAATAGTGTGCACAGTGGCCAGATAAATAGCACATATAGCATCCAGATAAATAGTGTGCACAGTTGCCAGATAAATAGTGTGCACAGTGCCCAGATAAATAGCACATATAGCATCCAGATAAATAGTGTGCACAGTGGCCAGATAAATAGCACATATAGCATCCAGATAAATAGTCTGCACAGTGACCAGATAAATAGCACATATAGCATCCAGATAAATAGTGTGCACAGTGGCCAGATTAATAGCTCATCTAGCATCCAGATAAATAGTCTGCACAGTGACCAGATAAATAGCACATATAGCATCCAGATAAATAGTCTGCACAGTGACCAGATAAATAGCACATATAGCATCCAGATAAATAGTGTGCACAGTGCCCAGATAAATAGCGCATATAGCATCCAGAGAAATAGTGTGCACAGTGCCCAGATAAATAGCACATATAGCATCCAGATAAATAATGTGCACAGTGGCCAGATAAATAGCACATATAGCATCCAAATAAATAGTGTGCACAGTGGCCAGATAAATAGTGTGCACAGTGGCCAGATAAATAGCACATATAGCATCCAGATAAATAGTGTGCACAGTGGCCAGATAAATAGCACATATAGCATCCAGATAAATAGTGTGCACAGTGGCCAGATAAATAGCACATATAGCATCCAGATAAATAGTGTGCACAGTGTCCAGATAAATAGTGTACACAGTTGCCAGATAAATAGTGTGCACAGTGGCCAGATAAATAGCACATATAGCATCCAGATAAATAGTGTGCACAGTGGCCAGATTAATAGCACATATAGCATCCAAATACATAGTGTGCACAGTGGCCAGATAAATAGTGTACACAGTTGCCAGATAAATAGTGTGCACAGTGGCCAGATAAATAGCACATATAGCATCCAGATAAATAGTGTGCACAGTGGCCAGATAAATAGCACATATAGCATCCAGATAAATAGTGTGCACAGTGGCCAGATAAATAGCACATATAGCATCCAGATAAATAGTGTGCACAGTGGCCAGATAAATAGTGTACACAGTTGCCAGATAAATAGTGTGCACAGTGGCCAGATAAATAGCACATATAGCATCCAGATAAATAGTGTGCACAGTGGCCAGATTAATAGCACATATAGCATCCAAATACATAGTGTGCACAGTGGCCAGATAAATAGTGTACACAGTTGCCAGATAAATAGTGTGCACAGTGGCCAGATAAATAGCACATATAGCATCCAGATAAATAGTGTGCACAGTGGCCAGATAAATAGTGTACACAGTTGCCAGATAAATAGTGTGCACAGTGGCCAGATAAATAGCACATATAGCATCCAGATAAATAGTGTGCACAGTGGCCAGATTAATAGCACATATAGCATCCAAATACATAGTGTGCACAGTGGCCAGATAAATAGTGTACACAGTTGCCAGATAAATAGTGTGCACAGTGGCCAGATAAATAGCACATATAGCATCCAGATAAATAGTGTGCACAGTGGCCAGATTAATAGCACATATAGCATCCAAATACATAGTGTGCACAGTGGCCAGATAAATAGTGTACACAGTTGCCAGATAAATAGTGTGCACAGTGGCCAGATAAATAGCACATATAGCATCCAGATAAATAGTGTGCACAGTGGCCAGATAAATAGTGTACACAGTTGCCAGATAAATAGTGTGCACAGTGGCCAGATAAATAGCACATATAGCATCCAGATAAATAGTGTGCACAGTGGCCAGATTAATAGCACATATAGCATCCAAATACATAGTGTGCACAGTGGCCAGATAAATAGTGTACACAGTTGCCAGATAAATAGTGTGCACAGTGGCCAGATAAATAGCACATATAGCATCCAGATAAATAGTGTGCACAGTGGCCAGATTAATAGCACATATAGCATCCAAATACATAGTGTGCACAGTGGCCAGATAATTAGTGTACACAGTTGCCAGATAAATAGTGTGCACAGTGGCCAGATAAATAGCACATATAGCATCCAGATAAATAGTGTGCACAGTGGCCAGATAAATAATGCATTGAGCGTCCAAAAAAAATCAATAGTGTACAGTGCCCAGATAAATAGTGTACACTGTGGCCAGATAAATAATTAATTGAGCATCCAAAAAAAACCACAATGGCCAGATTAAAAGCTCATGTAGCATCCATATAGTGTGCACAGTGCCCATAAAATGAATGAATTGAGAATCCATAAAAATAGTGTACAATGGCCAGATAAATAGCACATATAGTGTTCAGATAGTGTGCACAGCGCCCAGATAAATAATCCATTGAGCATCCAATAAAAGCACGTACAGTGTGCAGATAAATAATATATACTGTAAATATTCATCTAGATAGTGTGCACAGTGTCAATATAGTTGGCGTTGTTAATAGTAACATTATAACATACTGCAAAAAGCAGTGCTGCAATGCTACTAATAATTTGTTGAATGAATGTACTTCTTGTTAGTAGTATTGCTACAGTTTGTACTACTGTAATTGTACTGCTACTAATGCTCATTTAGCATTACCAGTGGTCCTAGTGCTGTGCAGTGGGGGAAGGATCTACTGGCATTTGATTGGTTCCCTGAGGCATAGACCTGTGAAGACTGAGCTCAGAATGTTGTTTGTATCTGTACAGTCTTTATCACCCCCATCCAATTCCTGCCTAGGGGACTTTCTGACATAAGATTTTAAAATGTAGGAGTCTTTTGAAGTTCTAAATAGCACAGTGCATTAATATATGAAGATTCTTTTATTTTTTAAATATAGGTTGCATAGTGAAAGAAAATGATGTGTTCTTTAGTATCCTGCGATACAATAAGCCAAACAAAATATTAAATTCTCTAATAACCTGAGTATTCTTTCTTTAGATTCCGAGTCACAGTACTAGTCAAAGAAAGATAAAACTTCAGTCTGTTAGAGATCAGGTCACCATAGTAAATTATAATATTGAAATTGTGCATATAATATATTGTAATTTATTCAGCTGACCCACTTCGTATAGATCTGTGCTCCATCTCTACTTTGATATCTACAGAATAACATTTGAATGTATACAAGTTAATCAGACACTTTGGTCGACCTTGTTCTTATTCCCTTTATGTCACCCGGAAAAAAACTTACATTGTCTTCTTCACAGTATAATAAGACATGAGCGCAACTTTGTGATTTCCAAGTGCACAGAATAAATACTGCAAGAATGTATTTTACTCTGAGAACCTGATCAGAAGGTTTTCCTTAAAATATTTCACCCTAAAGATACCAGTTGAGTGATTTGCAGCCTTGGAATGACTTTCTCTATATACTGGTATTCCTTATGTTACAACATGTATTAAAAGAATGTGAATTCTATCATTGTAATTGTTACATATTTTAGAGTCGAGGTGAAGGAATAACAAGCATAACAGCAGGATCATACAACGCTTATGAATATAACTTGCCCCGATGATTTGTCTGATTGCGTTGTGTTATAGCTATAGGGGAGTTTTCATGACTATCGGTGGTGTGATGGGGGATATAGTATACTTTTGCATGTATAATATACATTTAAAGGGCTTGTCTGACGCATCGAGGAAGCCGTGTCTCTCTCGCACCCCTTTGCTTAATACCCCTTTTATCACTGCATTTTTGTATATTTTTTCATGTTTTTTTCTTTTCAAGTTTTATTAATGTTTGTAATTTGGACAAAATTTGGGTTTTCTCCTACCCCAGCTTGTAATTTGTATTGAAGTTCACAGATTTTTTTAATTCTGTTCTTTCAGCTATCTGTATTTAATGTTGAATAAACGTTATGTATTTTCTAAATGTAGGTATTGTTTATGTCATGAGGATTATAGGGTTGTCCAAGAAGGGAAATGTGTCCCCTATCCACACCACAGGATGTCATAAATGTCTGATCGCTGGGGGGCTCCGACACTGGGACTCCCATAATCACTGGAACGGGGGTCCTGAGGCCCTTCTAAATCCTCACTGCACATCTTCAGTAAGTAGGAGTTTGAATAAAGGGATGGTCACGCTTGTGTCCTGCTGTTCAATTCAATTTGTTATGGGGGCGATGGAAATAGCCGAGAGCTGTACCGAGCTGTTTCTGTAAGCCCGATTCTATCCTGTGGATGAAAATGTCCATTGTGGAACAACCCCTTTAAATTATAATGTTCACATAATACAGGGTACTGCAAAAGGAAGAGCAAGCCAGCAGGGCAACAGCAGAATTTAGTGTTCTGAATTAAGTCTCCTTCAGAAGTGAGTAGTTCCTGCGGTAAAATTATATTAGGAAAATTGTCATAAAATTGTTGTTTAATATAATATAAAAAGTAGCTCCAGGCCATTCAAAGGACTTTGAAAATAGAACAAATTGCATGAAAACAAGTGATGTGTATTACAGTTAGGCAATATTATTAATAGAGATGAGCAAACCAATTAGGCACGACTCAAATTTGGTCCGTATCTCCTAAAAATGTCAGATTTGCCGAAATCAGAAACTTTTGGGATTTGTGGCACAAAAATTATAGCTGCCGGCTGCATGTTGCAAATTATAGAAAAAAAAAAGTGGGCAGAAGAGGAGATTAAAAAAAAATAACATACCCACCAACTCCCTTGGTCTTCCGTAGCGACGCATCCACGACTGCCTTCTGAGGTGACATCTTATTGTCCCATGTGACTGTTGCAGCCTATGAATGGCTGCAGCTTTCACATTGGACAATACGACGTAATCTCAGGAGGTCGGCAGAGAGGCATCTCTACAAAAAAATTGGGGAGGTGGTGAGTATAATATTTTTATTTTGGGGGATAAAACCAATTGCCCTGTTGGACACTCTGATGTCTTCTAGGTCTGTATCCCCCTTGGATACAGTCCTAGAATAAATCAGAGAGTCTAACAGGGCGAACGGAAGACTTGTGATTCGCAGCAAATTCATTTTGGGGCTTATTCGCTCATCACTAATTATTAACCATGGTCAAAAGAGTAACATTTTTAAATAGTCTTCTGTCTACACAAACTATATCCTAATGAGGAAATTATGAGGTTTGTTTAGAGTCAAGCTGGTTGGTGGTGGAGGAGGAGGTCTACTGTTGGGGCTGATGTAGTTAGCAGAATTTCTTGAGAAAGCTAATTTTCCTTGTTGCACTACTGCAGGGAAAACACTGAAATCACTGGCCATCTTATGATTTGAGTAGGGGCCTGCAGTCCTCTACATGTTCGCGCGTTGCTAGGAGTGACTTCTTTGCTCAGAACGGCCTAAAGGTCTTTTCAAAAGGAATGTCTGAACTAGACAACTCCTCGATTTAAGTTCTTAAAATTACAGGCTATTTGGGCATACTATGATTTTGTGATTTATCTTGATCATTATATTGTCTCAATTTTAAAAGGTTTGTATAGGAGTGGAAAAAAATGGTGGCTTTCTTCTAAAAACAGTGCCACACCTGTCCATTGGTTGTATCTGGTATTGCAGCTCCGCTCCATTGAAGTGAATATGGCTAAGCCTACGGTATAAACAGGTGTGGAACTGTTTTTGAAAGAAAGCCATGTTTTTATAATCCTGTACAACTTCTTTAAGTAATAGTTAAATATTATTAGTTATACTACAGTCTTTTCTTCTTTATCTCAAAAAGTTACCACAAAGTATTTTTTATACATCATTAAGTATTTAAACATAATTGTTAGTGTATAGTATAGAGTCAGTAGGATTTATTTACCCAAAGGAATTAGGAGTTCGGAAGATTCAGGGATAGGCATAAAAGCTCCAATCCCCTAGAGACTTAAGAATGGATTAGAAGAGTGCTGCAGGTGTCAAAAAAGTAATAATGTCTGGAAATGTTAAAACATTCTTCATTGGTTCTCCAAGAAAGACATTGACTTCATTCACTATTAATCTTGAACCTAGTAAATTAACTACTAAATCTTAACTTTTTTGTATTCCAATTGATTTTATATTGAAAGAATAAACAAAGTACATTGTCAATTACATTAATACTTCAATATTAAAAATTATGCATACAATAATACTTCCAGCACTAACACACATAAAATTCCCAGGTGCAATGTCTCTCACAATACATATCACATTTCCAACGCAGTATCACATCTAGTAAGTAACATTTAAAGATAAAAAAGAAAATAAACAAACTGAACCATCAACAGATGGGGTAAATCTTAACTTTTTAACCCCCTTATGTAAGCCCAGCTTTATATATGTCAAATTTTCATAATTGCAAAACCATTAATGAACTAAATAATCTTTTTTTTATACATAATTAATCCCTAAAAATTGATAATGGCATCTTGAAATTGATTGTGCTTCAAGGATAGTTGCTGAGAGCATTGTTATTTTGTCTGCTGGGCTTAATTTATGTGCGGCCACAAATATGGCAATTTCCTCTGAAGACCCCTCTCCCTTCACCCTCAGCTTCAGTAATACATCGCATTTGTAGATTTGTTTTAAATAATGAGTGAAAGTTTTTAGTTATCCCTTTGGCAGAGTCCCGTGTCTGATTTTATTAAATCTGATCTGAATATTTTAGTTCTTGTGTACATGGTTGTCCTCTTGACCTCCATATCATGTCTAGATAAATCACTAAGTTACTTAACCATGTATACTGTTGGTCTCCATTTTTCCCATCAAGCTTAAACGCTCGTTGCATTTTGGCAGCTTTCCAATTTGTTCAGTGTTATTGCTGTTATTTGACGCTGCCACCAGCTCAGTGTTTTGAAACCTGCTCTCCGGGGTGTCCATCTCTTTATTGACTGACTTGCATAATTTTTATGAACCAATTTCAGAAATACTTAGCCTCTTGCTGTAAATACTGTAATGTTGCTTAAAGATTCAAAAATATTCAAAACAGTCTCTTTTGTAAAGTGCGCTGATTACGACTCTGCCGGTTTTGCATTATGTATGAAGTAATCCTCTTTTCGAATGAAATTATACTTATTTGGATTGTTCTCCCCCAAGCAGTTACTTGATTTCTGCACTATTGCCAGGAGGAGCACTATAGCAGTCATGAAACAGACTATTGTACTTTCATAAACACATTTATTATAATTTGCTCTTTCTGTTTTGTACTTCTGATTCATTTGACTTTTATTTGCCAGAGCTCTAATGAAGGACTGCTAGACATTATTTACCATGAATTTCAATTGAAGTTGGAGTATCATCCAAGAAAGGAAAAACAATAAAAAACTGACAAATTTAAAAGGGTTGCCTGATGACTAAAAGTAAAATAAATTATCCCCCAAATACTTTTAAATACATTTATTTATCGGTTTATGTACTTTTACTTGCAAACACTTGTTTTTTATGGAACTCGTGGTCCCCCGATATCCCAGCAGTCCAGCTCTTCTTCTTCCTATTATAGACTGAGGCTTAGTTTCAGCAAATACTGAAAAAGTACAAATCCCAGCATGCACTTCTTTCCCCTCTGCTCATCTGTAGTGCATGATCACAATGGGCTGGCACCCTGAGTCTGTTCACTAACTAAGCCAGCCCCTTGAGGTCACATGATTTGTGATATGTTGACACGAACAGGAGGAGCAGCCCTTAGTTTTGCGAGGCTGTGTCGACATGTCACAAAATAGGAATGTTCTGAAGTTGAAAATCTGTGCAGCTTTCAAAATACAAGGCCCCTAAAGGGGTTTTCCCATAAACAATATTTATTACCTATCCACAGGATAGGTGATAAATATCTGATTGGTGGGGCTCCGACTGCTGGGACCTCCACAATCACGAGAACAGGTTTATATTGACATCCCTTGGAAGCCCCAAGGGCATAAAGTGATAATGCGCATGCTCGGCCACCGCTCCATTCATTTCTATGGGGCTGCTGAAGATAGTGCTCGGCAGCCCCATAGAAATAAATGAAGCGGTGGCCCAACTTGCGCATTACCCCTCCATTCATATGGGGCTCCCAGGATTGGCAGGGTAGGCCTGTTATCGTAATTGGTGGGGTTCCCAGCGGTCAGACCCCCACCTATCAGATATTTATCAAATATCCTGTTAGTAGGTGATAAATATTAACTGTGAAAAAAACACTTTAATCTCTTTCCCCTTTTTTCCTAGAAGCTTTACAAAGATTAATTTGTTCATATATCATTTATGACTAGAAAATATGGATAATCAATGTTTTATACTGTGTACATACACATTACTTAAGCACTGCACTTTGAACAAACTTTGCATACGACAATAGTATAAGTGAATATAAGAAACTTTTTTAATATACCTTATTAGAGAAAAAATGCCTCTTTCTCTACTTATCAGACTCCTTCCTTCCTCCCTCCTAAACGGTTCACTAACTGAATTTACTGCTTTCTCCGTCTTGTCTTAGACAAAATGGGCTCTCAGCTCACTAAAGGATCAGGTTACAGCTGCCCTTAAGTCTATGTTGAGAAAGACAAAGTTAGATGTGCTGCAGCTGCTTAGGGTATGTTCACACGGCCAAATTTCAGACGTATACGAGGCGTATTATGCCTCGTTTTACGTCTGAAAATACGGCTCCAATACGTCGGCAAACATCTGCCCATTCATTTGAATGGGTTTGCCGACGTACTGTGCAGACGACCTGTTATTTACGCGTCGTCGTTTGACAGCTGTCAAACGACGACGCGTAAAAATACAGCCTCGTCAAAAGAAGTGCAGGACACTTCTTTGGACGTTTTTGGAGCTGTTTTCTCATAGACTCCAATGAAAACAGCTCCAAAAACGGACGTAAAAAACGCTGCGAAAACGGCGTGAAAACGCTGCGAAAAATGCGAGTTGGTAAAAAAACGTCTGAAAAGCAGGGTCTGTTTTCCCTTGAAAACAGCTCTGGATTTTCAGACGTTTTGGTTGACTACGTGTGAACATACCCTAATAGTAGGATTTCTATCTTACCCCAGTGCTGGATTCTCAGCTACACTTCTCATTACTGCTGTATAATCTCCTCCATGCTGCTGCAGCTTCTATATATGTGATATATAGAGATAGAACAGGATTCTCCTCTTCTAGTGTAGGCTCCACCCACTAGTTTAGAGAAAATGAAGAATTAGAGACAGCCTGCAGAGGGAAAAACTGCTACAAAATGCAGAATTTGCGTCACAAAATGGTCAGAAATAGTGTTATTCTTCTTGTACACACATATAACCGCTTATTCTGAAAAGTAATCTCAAAGTCAGTGGCGTAACTACCGCCATAGCGGCTGCTACGGGGCCCGCGGCATGAGGGGCCCGTGTCGCCCGCCAGCACGGGCCCCCACCATGGCCGGAGGCTCCGCTAGCAGCCGCTATGGCTGCTACAGCGGGACGCCACTGAACACTACGGCAGAGCAGGGAGGTATCTCCCTGCTCTCCCATTAACTGTTTCCCGACCGCTGCCTGTATTTTTACGGCCAGCGGTCAGGGTCCTTAAAACCCGAGCCATAGACTTTCTACGGCTCGGGTTTTAACTTGCTGCCCGCGCGATCGGGCAGCTGAATGTCGGGTCTCTGGCTGTCAGTGACTGCCGGGGACCCTGAAGAGAGGATAGAAGCAGCTTTCGCTGCTTCTGTCTTCTCTGATCACTTGTACACAGCGCTGAATGCGCGCTGTGTACAGGAATAGAGACAGCAGCAGCGGCGCTGTCTCTATTCCTCCCGCTGATCATGTGACTGGTCACATGATCGCCGGGTGCCGTTAGTGGCAGGCTGCTGCTGGGTCTTACTAGACCCAGCACAGCCCTATTAGTGACAATCGTCACTATGAGGGGGCTGATTTCCCCTGTAACTGGGGCTGCTGTGCAGCTCCAGTTACAGGGGAAAAACATGGTGTAAAAGAAAGAAAAAAAATATATAAAGTTCCCCAAAGGTCTTCTTTGACCTTTGGGGGACAGACCATAGTAATAAAAAAATAATAAAGTAAAGTGCAAAAAAAATTTAAATAATAAACACACATAAAATACCCACCCCAAAAAAAAAACCTTCCCCCCGCCAATCATTGTTGTAACGCTAGCGCTGACCCAATTACCCTAATATAGACATGTAATATATTAAAATATACGGTAGACAATGACGACCACAAATAAAAGGTCTATTTTAGGGTAAAACTATGTTATTACCAAAAAAAAAATAGCTGAAATGTAAAAAAGCTTATTTTTTTACTATTTTCAAACTTTATGAATAAAAATTCTAAAATAGCAAAAAAGGTGTGTATAAAAACGATAAAAAATGAAACCTGCATTGTCTGCAGAAAAAACGTCGCAAAAATCACGTCGTTAGCGCAACAAATAAAAAAGTTATAGCCATTTAACTAACATGTGCTAAAAATGGCTAAACGGTGTCTGGTCCTGAAGGCGCAAAATAGAGCAAAAGACATGTATCCCCCCCCTCTCCACAGGACATGTATCCCCTCTCCACAGGACACGTATCCCCTCTCCACAGGACATGTATCCCCGGGGTCTCCACAGGATATCCACAGGATAGGGGATACATGTGTGATCGCTGGCATTGATAGGGAGAACGGGGGACTGAAAGTCCCCTGAAGTTCTCCATCACAAACCTCGGACTTCCGGGGTCTGTGTCGGCAGCTCCGTAGAAATGAATGGAGTGCCGGTCGTGCTTGTGCGCATGCGTGACCAGCGCTCCTTTCATTTTTATTGAGCTGCGCAGACGCCGGAAGTCAGAGGTTAGTCATGGAGAAGTTCAGGGGACTTTCAGTCCCCCGTTCTCCCTATCGCTGCCAGCGATCACTCATGTATCCCCTATCCTGTGGAGATCCTGTGGAGAGGGGATACATGTATTTTGTAGGACACATTGTAGGTCGCATTTTTTTGGGAGGGGGGACGCTGTATGGCGTTCCCTACAGGGGGGGGGATACACTGTATGGCGTTCACTACAGGGGGGGTGGCTGTATGACGTTCCCTACAGGGGGGGAGCTGTATGGCGTTCCCTACAGGGGGGGGCTGTATGGCCTTCTCTACAGGGGGGGCTGTATGGCGTTCTCTGCAGGGGGGCTGTATGGCGTTCTCTACAGGGGGGCTGTATGGCGTTCTCTACAGGGTGATGTTTGGCACTATCTACAGAGGGGGGCTGTATGGCGTTATCTACAGGGGGGGCTGTAAAAAAGGCACTATCTACAAGGGGGGGTTTTGTGACACCCAGGGGAGGGGGGGCCCCAGTCAAAAGTTTGCTATGGGGCCCAGTCTTTCCTAGTTATGCCCCTGCTCAAAGTGTAAGTATGTTTTAAAGTATTGGTCCAGTTATACTCTCCCGCTCAAACTAACATCATGCGTGGAAAGACGCTCCTGCACGCTGGGCAGTACTGTTGACGTGGGAACCGTATGATGCCTGGAGAGTATCGTGCATGGGTCCAATTCCAGTTAATTGTATGTGAACCAAAGGGCTCTCCATCTTTTGGGTATGGCAACATTAGCAACAAAGGAGAAGGAAACCAACCTGATCTTCTCTAAAAGTGGATGGGAAGGAGCGCAAGGTGTGGTGAGGGTGATATGAACTCGTAAAAGGGAGGGCTTTATAGTTCTATTTTGCTGTTTTGTCGTCATGCATTACTGTGTTCCAGAAGACCCCCTTTATACAGAAGATTCGACGAGCGCCTTATATCTTAGTATATGATAAGAACAATGTACAGATTAGTATCAATAATATTGACTAGAAAGCTATAGGAATGAAATGAATTAAGTCATTAGACCGCTATTAGATTCTTTCTAGCTGTTTCTACATTTCACTAATGCAAATGCATCTTTAGAAATGCAGTTCTATTTCTGTTGAGTACTTGAGATCTAACATATTGTGGTCTAACATATTAAAAAGCAGTGTAGCTTTGAGAACAGGGTGTAACATTCAATGTACATGACTTTTTTTTTAACTTATCCTATTAGAATGTAAGCTTTGTGTATAATGCAATATGCTTCAATCTGTCTATAGTACCAAAGACAATGCATAGGTTATAGAGAACTAAAATCAAAATAGGGACCCCCTCCTGGTACTTTAATACCATTACACCCCACCATCTATAATATTCACTCTAGATTACCTTCTGTTAATCAATGACCATTTGGCTATCTCAATCTATCCCTTGTTTCTAGATGTTGCAGTACTGATGTAAAGGGAAAGTTTTGCAAAGATTTACATGGGGGATTAGAACCAGCCTAAATAGCATGCCATTTCAAGTTTACTGGAGCTCCCTCTGTAAGATTTTTAAGCTATGATTCATTAGTAGACATTACAGAAAGCTCTTTCATTGAATCTGGAACTTCACTGAAGCACAATGTTGGGAATAGTGATAAGGTGAAGGTAACATACAATAAATACTAGAAAAAAAATTATGAAAATACTACTATTTAAGTTCTGTTAGCAATTTGTCTTTTTTGCAACATCACAACAGAATACAGTGAGGCAGAATTACTAATAAAAATGCATCAGAAATCTGGCTTAAATGGAGATGGAATTCTGACGCACAATCTGTGCTCCATATTTATAAAGTGTTTTAGACTTGACCGACGAGGGGGAGTGGGAGGGGCATGGTTAAAGATGCACCAAATTGTGCCAAAATTTTGACACAAAATAAGCGTTCTAAAGTAAACCAACAAAAAGGTGGTATAGACTTGGACAGAGGTGTCTAAATAAACACCAAATAGAGGTCATAATAACATCTGTGAAGGCAATTTTATGCTTTTATGTATTTCTATGCATGAGACTGAAGTTCAGTAAACAAGTCTAGATGGTGCATAGGGAATAGATAGCAGAATAAGGTGTAATGCACCTGTTCTCCGCTGTTTCAAGAACCTGGCGTCAGTTGCTGTCCAGCTGATATTGTTCTGGCCTACAGAAAAAAATTTGGGTTTGGCCTGGGTTGGGTAAATGTTGTTGTCGGACTTGCAGGGCATACCTGGCTGAGCCAGTGAGCGCATGATTGTTTAAATTGATCACAGTGTGTGTTACAGAATACATGCCTCTAGATAGATGTAGAATTAGATTGTAAGCTCCTGTGGTGCAGACCATGAGTGTTGTACAGTGTCAGTGTTTTTGACTTCATCCATTGGCATGGTCTACTACTCTGGTCCCTGAGTGACTCATTTTGTGCGGGAAGAAAGGTAAGGCTTCACATTTATGTACAGTGTGTGATGTAAAATAGGTCTAGAATGACCACAATTCTGTATTCATGCATAAAATATTTTTTTTCAGTTATATTAAAGGTGTTGTCCCATCAGGGACATTTATGACATACGCAGGATATTTCATAAATGTCAGATAGATGCAGGTCCCACCTCTGGGACCTGCACCTATCTCTAGAACGAGGCCCTCTAAAGCAGGTTCTACCGCTCTGTGTTTCGGCTGATGCGTGTGATTCCCGATCATGAAGAAGATAAGCTACGCTGTTTCCGTAAGTCCCATAGAACTGAATGGTAGTTACGAAAACAGCGTAGCTTGCGCGCTACTCTTCATCCATAACTGCCATTCACTACTATGGGACTTACTGAAACAGCATAGCTCAGTGGCCCCTGAGACTACAAGGAAAGGTGAGCTTTTTCCATCTGTTCATTTTTTGTGGTATTGTGTGGTGATCTTTTGTTGCTGTGGTGCTGTATCTGTGAGGGGACGTGGTCCAGAGCCTTAGTTGCCATGGGATACTACACTTGTTAGAGTAGGGACCCACTTGAAAGAGGATCACTTGTGGATATTATTAATTTGAATTGCTGCAAATTACTTACTCCTGCTTGGCTGAAAAATACAAAAAAATGTAGTGCAACCTCTAGCACCAAATTTATCATTCAGCATGATCCACTATGATAAATTTAGCGCATCTAGTCTAAATTTAAGACTTTATTAGTAAATATACCCCTGGGTTTTTTCCTGTCCCTTTGGGGCCTGGTCC
Source organism: Rhinoderma darwinii (assembly GCF_050947455.1). NCBI lineage: Eukaryota > Metazoa > Chordata > Amphibia > Anura > Rhinodermatidae > Rhinoderma > Rhinoderma darwinii. Next base: position 233,697 of record NW_027461954.1, on the reverse strand, counting down.
TTCCTTTCCACTTGCAGCGTTTTTAGAATAAAAGGGTAAATCCTGCTGAACTTCACACATAGCTGCAGTTTCACTTCTTGAAACTACAGTTGCCAAAAGTTCTTTGGATCTCCATCCAGCTTCCTGTATGGGTCTGTTGTCATAACCTGGTTGCGCCATTGGTGTTTTTACTTTTAGATGTTAGTGCTGAGGAGCCTGATGGAACGTAAGTGTCAGGGCAGTGGCGTAACTACCGCTATAGCAGCCATAGCGGCTGCTACGGGGCCCGCAGCATGAGGGGGCCCGTGCCACCTTCCGGCACGGGCCCCCCCCATGGCCGGAGGCTCCGCTAGCAGCTGCTATGGCTGCTACAGCGCGATGCCACTGAAGGGGTTGTTCCTACAAAAGACATGCATCCGATACATGTGTGATCGCTGGGACGCCCAGCGATAAGGAGAATGGGGGACCGAAAATCCCCTGAAGTTCTCCAAGACAAACCTCGAACTTCCAGGGTCTGTCTGCAGCTCCATAGAAATGACTTGCGCACCGGTCACGCTTGTGCGCATGCGTGACCAGCGCTCCTTTCATTTTTATTGAACTGCGCAGGTTTGTCATGGAGAACTTCGCGGGGACTTTCGGTCCCCCGTTCTCCTTATCGCCCGTTCTCCTTTACGCGTCGCTGTCAAAATACGGCGCGTAAAATGACAGCTCGTCAAAAGAAGTGCAGGACACTTCTCGGGAAGTTTTTGGAGCCGTTTTCTCATAGACTCTATTGAAAACAGCTCCAAAAATGGCTGTAAAAAAACGCCGCGAAAAACGCAAGTTGCTCAAAAAACGGCTGAAAATCAGCTCCGTATTTTCAGACGTATTTTGTTAATTGAGTGAACATACCCTAAGACCCATTGCAAGCAATGGGCAGATGTTTGCCGACGTATTGGAGCCGTCTTTTCAGGCGTAATTCGAGGCGTAAAACGCCTCCATTACGTCTGAAAAGAGGTCGTGTTCACATACCCTTAGAGCAGTGCAGCAGAGCTGGATCCCTCCTCTATCGCTAAAGCAGAACGTTTCAAGCCAACATGTAATACCCCACAAGCAGCTCTGACCCGGGTGAATGACTTCAGTGAGGGCATTGTACTCTGCCCAGGCTGAGATATGTTGAGTGCACTGCATCACCAGATCATGTCAGGCGGTGTGCTGCCACAGTGTTTTCCTACAGGAGACAAGTGTGCGACCTTCTGGCAGTTACAGCTGTTGCAGCTTCAGTGCATGTGCAGACTTGTAGACACATGCTCACCCTTTGCAGTTAGGGGGCCGCAACCACACATGCTCCTACAGACACACCGAGCAGAAAGAGATCCGCTATAGAAATATAGCAGCCACGGACTGCGCATGCTCGTCCTGGAAGACAAAGAACTACTGGAGGTCATAACTCATGACAACCAGGTGACAACACACACAGAACACGTGGTATTTTGGGGAATAATTACTGAGATGTATTTTTTTTTTTGGGGGGGGGGGGGCCGGTTTATATTTGCATACATTGACATTTTTAATACTTTAGTACAATGAGGCATGATTGAGATTTTGGGGATACTCCTGTAAAGATTTTTTTTTATACATCTGATGTAAGGTCATTTAATATTTCCAGATGTTACCAAAACTGCTCAAAATAAAAATGATGCAATATAGAGCACCAAATAAAATGTATTCTGACGATTCTGTCCCATGTAGCTTAAAGTCTAAATAGGTTAATTATATATTGATATTTTACTCAACTCTACCGAGCCATATGACCTCTCCTGTAAATGTTAATAAATGCAATTCTGCAGAGAGGTGAAGTTATCAATGCAGAATTATACCTGACTGCTATGTCCTGTGGTTTTAACAAGAGAATGGACCACAGAGTCTAGAAATTATCTATCTATCTATCTATCTATCTATCTATCTATCTATCTATCTATCTATCTATCTATCTATCTATCTATCTATCTATCTATCTATCTCTTTTTTGTTATTGAGCAGAAGTGAGATTTCCATTACAGTGTAGCCACATTGTAAAATAATTTTCCGAACAAATCTTGTACAATTCTAATCACTTCTACAATGTGAATTCAAAATGAATGAAAGATGTCGGCATTGTACACAACCCGCTGTAATATTATCTTGTATTATATTCACGTTTACTGTGGACAAATCAGCCAGATCATGAATTGCAATTCTTTAGGTTATTTGATATCACGTATGAATGCATCAGAACAGACATGTAGAGTTCTGCTCCATCACAATTGATATTCAAACAAAGATTTTGCTTTTAAATGAGTGAGCTAATGGATTTTGAACAGAAAGAGAAGCGAAGTGCGCGTTATAATTACAAGAATGTGTCATAGATTGATCATTCAAGCTAATTGTGGATAGTCGGGCAGAACAAAGTATTTATTGGCCCTGCTTGGTCAATTCATTGTGAAACTTTTTTTTCCCTTCCTTCAGCCCAGTAATGGATTTTGTTTTCTAATATATCTGCATTTTGAATGTTAACTTGGAACTGTGAATGTTGAAGCAACACAAATAACACTGCGGCTGTCTCTGCTGATATCCTTTACAATCAGCTATCGGGTTTTGCTCTCTGACTCTTTGTCAGATTTAGCTGCAGTTGGCCCTCTCGAAAGCAGAAAAAAACACTGTAATCCTCCAAGATGAAAATCAAACACGACAAAAAGCCGTTTTTATAGGCAAGTTATTTCTCCGACCCAAGTTTGTACTTTTTTTTTCTTTCTTTTTTTTTTCTTTGTTTCCACTTGGTGGCTAAATGTTAAAAAGTCATTTTAAAGCCAAGCACAGAGCTTTGCATTGGTTAAAAGTGCGGTGTTTGCAATATGTGCAAGAAGAAAGTAAACTAATTAAAGCAATTAAGATAACTTGCGAGATATAGATATAAATTAATTGACTGGAATGCAAAATCCACAATATGTTTGCTGGTGAATAAGCTGGACGAGATGGCTACTTATCTCCGCTGGAATTTGGAAATCTTTTATTTCCCCCCTGCAGGAAGCCATTTCTTGAACAAAATGAGAAATGGACTTAACACATTAAACTTTGTCCTGCTAATGTATCACATTTATACTAATGATTTATTTTCTTCTCATCTCAAGAACTGCTGTAATATGTGGGGACGTTCTGCTACACAATAAGGCAGAACAGTTGTGCATTTAAGCAATTATAATGAGTATTAAGGGATTTTTGTCTAACTGTACACTGGCAAATATGGCTCTTTGCCTGATGTAACTATTGGAGGTGGTCACATGAGCACCGGAACTAATGATATTTGCTAAATGTTCATTGACCAAAACTGATTGGTAGATAAGAGACTTTTAGAATAGGGTGGAGGCTGCTTGTGCCATGTGTCTTATGTGTAATCTTGATACATAATGGGGCAACATTAAATACTGACTCTGGCCACAGCCTTAAAACCATGGGTTAGGTGATAAATGTTAGATCGGTTGGGAGTTTGACCCATAAGGGGAACAGGAAAAACTCCCTACTGCTGGCATGCATCTGGGGAGGCATGGGGGACTGGTGTCCCCCGTTCTAGCAATTGGTGGAGGTCCCATCAGTTTGACCCACACTAATCTAACATTTAACATATTTAAGGTGGCTTGTAATACTATCATAGTTACAGATCATTGACATGTAGACCATCATGGTTACAGCCAATTGCCATGTGGACTATCATGGTTACAGGCCATTGCCATGTAGACTATCATGGTTACACACCATTGCCAAGTAGACTATTATGGTTACACACCATTGCCATGTAAACCATCATGTTATGGACCATTGCCATGTAGACTATCATGGTTACGGACCATTGCCATGTAGACTATCATGTTATGGACCATTGCCAGTTTTCTTTAAATCTTACTACTGTAAAATATCGTTGAATTACATAATTATAGCATTTATAGCTATTGTTTATATGTACCAATAATTACATACAATAGTACTCTAGCATTTAACAATAAGTATGTGCAGGCTGTTTATACTGAGTAAGCAGTGATAATTATGGTTTACTTCTGACATCCAACATTAGTCGGCACTACACAATAGTACGGTAGGTCAAAAACATGGGTTACTCGTGAACCAGTAGATGTGGGACAACAAGTTTAATACATTGGACATGAAGGCTAAGGTCTGTAGTGTTATTATAATGCGATCTAATCTGGGTATCAATAAAAGATGCAGAGTATATTCACACAGTGTGGTCTAATTACAGCGATTTTCTCAAGATTTTCACAAAATTCATCAAAATCGTAGAAAAAAATCCCTGATTTGACAGTGCCCTGTAAACATACCCTGCTCCTCAATGGAGTCTGAAGACTGTTTGCTTGACAAGACGTTTTTTTTTTTTTTTTAATTGTGATCTTCAGTATTTATTTATTTATTTATATCAAAGTGGAGGAATCTATTGAATATTTGTTATTAGAACCAGAAATTCAGCCTTTATATATTTTAAAGAAAAATTTAAAAAATACTGTAAATCTTAGACGCTTTAAGTAATTAAAATGGATTCCTCAACCCTATTAACTTAAAATGCCTAAAAGAAATATGCCTACCTTTTAAGTTTGGCATTGTTCATACCCTACCAGCATGTCTGGTCTTCAGAAAATATGGAGACCCAGCTTGGTCAATTGATTAGCAAGCTTGCATCATACAGAGAGTATTTCAAGGGGTTGTCTTAAATTGGAAAAATTGAATTTTTTTTCCCCAAAAACGGTGCCACTCTAGTTCATGGGCTGAGACGGGTATTGCAGTTTAGTCTCATTCACTTGAAGAGAGCTAAGCTGCAATACCATTCACAGGCCATGTAAAAGACTGGAGCTGTTTTGGGGACAAAAATAGACCATATTTTAAGAATTCCCTTATAAATAGTTTTAGTCGGATACTTCAGTTTTTAGCCAAGTTTTCCTTTTAAGTCTGATCCATTCAAAAATAATAATTAATAATAATAATTTGTTATGAATTTACTTTGATGCTTTTGAAGTCTGGACATATGACATTCAGTGGCCATTCTAAGGGTTACCTTCATAGATGGGATGACAAGCTGCTATCATAAATAAATGCTTCTTCTTAAATCTATTTTGCTTGAGATTAATGAATATGACTTTTTTTTAATAGATCAATGTATCAGTGTTATAAATGAATTGTAGAGCACAAGGCAACAAGAAGATTCTTCATCCATCTGACCTGTGCAGAGAGAGTTTCACAGTTGATTTATTCTGTAAGGACAACATATTTAATAATCAATCCAGCTTAATCTTGTCTTTTATTTTCCATCCAGTTTTATTTCAGTTTAGAAATATGATATAGGACCATATAATAAGAACTTTATATCAAAGGTTAAAAACGAACACCTAAAACCTGTATTTTCCTGGTTGAAGCGTGTTAGGATAGACCATGTAAATCAATGTTTTATTTTACTTTGAACAAGTTTTGAATTGGGTTTTATTAAAAAAATTTTTTTTTTGATATACAGCTTTTATGTTTCTGGATACATGGTTTCGGATTTGACCACAAGATACAGCTTCTGTCAGATCAGCAGGACTGCCGGTTTCAATGAGTACGACACGCAGGATCCAGCTATTATAGATCACATCTAGTAGCTGGATCCTGTGAGTCAGACACACATAGGGCCAGCACTCACCGAAGCCGTTAGTCCCGCTCACCTGACAGATTTGGATTTGACTGCAAGATACAGCTTTTATGTAGAAGCTGTAACTTAAAATTATATATATATTTTTTTTTTATTTTTTTTTAAATTACAAATTTGTTCAAAATAAAATGAAACATTTCCATTCTTAATATGACTGTTCTTGTCTTCCTACTGTACTTAAAGAGGCTCTGTCACCAGATTATACATGCCCTATCTCCTACATAATCTGATCGACGCTGTAATGTCGATAACAACCGTGGTTTTTATTTTGAAAAACGATTATTTTTTAGTAAGTTTTGAACAATTTTAGATTTATGCTAATTAGTTTCTTAATGCCCAACTAGCCGTTTTTTAACTTTTGACCAAGTGGGCATTGTAAAGAGAAGTGTATGACGCTGACCAATGGCTGGCTGGTCGCAATGTCTATTCACTCCCAAGACACTTCAGTAAAGTTAATGTGGATGTATGTGACAGCACAGTGTGATCTCGCGAGATCACTCTGTGCTGAGTACAAATGGACATGAATGGAGAGAAGTGTATGACATATACTCCTCTTTACAACGCCCACTTGGTCAAAAGTTAAAAAACGCCCAGTTGGGCATTAAGAAACGAATTTGCATAAATCTAAAATTGCTCATAACTTGCTCAAAAATTATTGCTTTTTCAAAATAAAAACCACGGTTGTTATCTACATTACAGCACCGATCCGTTTATGTAGGAGATAGTCAAGTTATAATCTGGTGACAGAGCCTCTTTAAGCAAAATAACTTTTTTTAATGAATTTTTCGTTTTATTCTTCAACTACGGTTTGTTAAATTGTTGTAATATTAAAAGACCATACTTCCTCACAACTACTTGCTGGATGAAACCACAAATGCCCTTAAGTAGAGGTAAGCAAATTTTATGTCCAATTTGAATTGGAAATAGAAAGTGCCGCAATTGTCCTGAAACAGTGTGTTTGACTCTCTGATGTCTTTTAGGACTGTATCCAATCCCTTTCAAGTCCTTTATTGCCAAGCCAGCATTAGTAATGTAAAAGTGACCGCAACACATATGGGTAGAGGGAGGGATAACTGCAGTGCGTTTTGGAAAGGCTACCTGCAAGGCATTGTGGGGAAGCACGTACGCGGTCATCACAAACACCAAAAGTTACGGAATTCGAGGAATCCGGTACTTTTGGGAAATTTGGTCAGAATTTGATTTTGTATAGAATCTATTCGCTCATCTCTACGTTTAAGCTATTATATATGTGCTCAAAGACAAACCATCAAAAATCCTAGTATTGTGTCTTAACATGACCATAAGACCAATTTTTCACTTTTGACTTGAATTAATGGAATACTTGGTCATAGATTGAGATCAATATGCCATGTGGACAGGTCTAACCCTAAATACATAGCGATGATGGATGTAGAACAAGCTGAGCAGTTTTGAATTTTCACTCTTTGTCTTCTATTGAAAATGTCTATTACACATTTATATCTCTAAGATCTCTCTCACACGGCAGTATTGGTCAATATTTTACATCAGTATTTGGAAGCCAAACCAGGAGTGGGTCCAAAACAAATAAGAGTTACAAATTTTTCCATAATACTTTTTCTCTTTTTAGATTCCACGCCTGGTTTTGGCTTCCAAATACTGATGCAAAATACTGACCAATGTGGCCTACGGCTATAGTGTAAACAACAAGGAACTTTTTGTATTATAAAAGGGGGCTGTCTGCTTTGCAGCAGGCATCTGAGGGGGTTAAAGGGAGGATAATCCACTTGAGATGCCCCGCTATTAGCTAGATGTGAAAGCCACATCAAGCGTAGCTCACTGCTCTGGAGGACAGCTGATGTCATGTGAAATCTGTCATCACCCATTCATTTCAGTGGGAAATCGTTCAATGTATCACTGCAGGAAAAGCACAGACTTGGTAATGGTCATCCTTTTGTTTGACTGATACACTTAACATGGACATAATGTATAATATAAATGTCTCTCCTGACATCTGTTTAGTGAATAATTGTATTCCAGATGAAATAAAAATTCTGGAGTATCTTTTCCTAGGCCTTTGTGTTATATCATTCCTTTGTTATTGTTCCTAGAAAGCTATGAATAAATTGACAACTGGGTGTTACGAGTTGGGGTTGTGTCCCTACACAGACAGACAATGCCCAATCAGTGCTGACAGTATTAGGGCTTATTCAGACAAACGTGATATACGTCCGTGCAACGCGCGTGATTTTCACGCGCCTCGCACGGACCTATATTAGTCTATGGGGCAGTGCAGACTGTCAGTAATTTTTGCGCAGCGTGTGTCCGCTGCGTAAAACTCACGACATGTCCGTTCTTTGTGCGTATTTCGCGCATCACGCACCCATTGAAGTCAATCGGTGCGTGAAAATCACGCGCACCACACGGAAGCACTTCTGTGGGACGCGCGTGATTCGCGCAACAGCAGTAAAACTATGAATGTAAACAGAAAAGCACCACGTGCTTTTCTGTTTACAAACATCCAAACAAAGTATCATAATAATGGCAGCTGCGCGAAAATCATGCAGCCGCGCATCATACGGGGCTGACACACGGAGCTGTTAAGTGCCTTTTGCGCACGCGAAACGCTGCATTTTGTGCGTGCGCAAAAAGCACACGCTCGTGTGAATCCGGCCTCAGTCTGTGCAGAGACACACCCCTTTGACAAGGGGAATGGTAACACCCAGTTGTCAATTTATTCATAAGATTCTAGGAGGAATAAGAGAGGAACGGCACAACGAATAGTTAAACAAAAAGGTTTTCCAGAATTGTTGTTTTATGGGGAATACAAATATTTAAAATAGACATATCAGGAGAAGTAACAGGTCCTCTTTAACCACTATATAAAAAAAAAACATTAAAAGAAGTTATCCAGGTTTTTAAAAAACGGTCTGCATTTTTCCATAAACAGTGCCATTGTTGCCAATGGTCTGTGTATAGTTATAGGGTATGTTCACACGGCCTATTTTCAGACGTAATTCTGGCATTTTACGACTTGAATTACGCCTGAAAAGACGGCTCAACTACGACTGCAAACATCTGCCCATTGCTTGCAATGGGTTTTACGATGTTCTGTTCAGACGAGGTGTGATTTTACGCGTCGCTGTCAAAAGACAGCGCGTAAAAAGACGCCCGCGTCCAAGAACAGCATGTCACTTCTTTGGACGTTTTTGGAGCCGTTTTTCATTGACTCCATTGAAAAACAGCTCCAATTACAAAACGCGAGTACTTCAGGAGCTGTTTTCGCCGTTTTTAGTCACTGACATGTGAACATACCCTTACAGCGCAATCCCATTCATAGGTATAAGCTGCAATATTAGTCAGTCTATAGACAACAGTGGCGTTTCTGGATAAAAGGCACATATATTTTTTTCAAATCCTGGATAACCCCCTTAAAGCATTCAGTACAATAGTTATGATTTTCATAGTTATATATTGTTTGACTTCCCTCTCATAAAGGCTTAGTAAATTGATGATCTAATGTAGTACAACATTGCTGCTCCAAGAAGATTTATATTATAGATGTGAGTTCGGAGTCCCCAATACAAATCCTTTGCATTAAACTCCATAACGATCACCCACCGTCTTGTGATGGCAGGCGGTGCAGGTGCTTTGTCTACAGCAATGTCTTTTGGCATCGCTGTAGAAGAGGCTGATGAGCGCTCCTGTGAGCGCTCATCCTCCTAACTTAAAGCTCCTGATCTTAGAGTAGCCTGCTAAGAAAACATTCCAACCCCAGCAGTTTAACCCTTTGATCGCCGCGGTCCGTGCTGTAAAACGCGTTATGGGCTGTACAACAGAGCAGCCCATACATGGTACGGGACGTGTCGTATACCCGGAAGAAAATTGATAATCAACAAAGCGGCCAGAGAGTGACGTCACCCATCATGTACCCTACGGCAGCATCTGGAAACGGGGCCAATTTGGAAAATTTAAGTACATTACAAATGTATTCACATTCATAAGTTACAAGCATTAACACATACACATTTTAACTCGGAAAAAAAACCTTTAAGATCACAAGGTCATTCGCAAACCCTTTCTCTATATTTTTCAGTCATAGATTTGTTGCATCTTTGAGCTTTCCTTCCTCAGGGTTTTAAAATATTGAGCTAACATATGCTGTTGCGGATCCGTTTAATGGTATATTAATATAACAACATCTGCTTTGGGGAATGGTTTTATAGGAGAAACAATCCTAAGTTATTATAGACGGACATAGTCAAGAACTCAGAGATATAAAGTTTGTTGAAACTGCATGTAAAGTGAGGTATGTCGTTGAAATAAAATAGGGGCACATTACCAGTAGAGCCACACTGCTGACTAAGTTTAGTAGCCAAGATGAACTACACCTGTCATGCCTGTCAGAATAGTGTGGAGTGGCAAAATCTTGTAGTCTGACCTAAAAATTTTCCTATACAGGCTCTGCTGACTGAACTAAACTCTAACAAAGCATTCATCCTACTCACGATGGCAACTGATGTGGAGCAGAGCTGTCACGAACTGTAGAAGAGAAAAGCAGAAAGCTATTATCTAGAGAACAATGATATGTAGTAGAGGAAAAATGATTTCTCAACATCAAATGGGTCACAGAACATTTTAGATCTATCTTCCGGATTTAATATTTATGGTGGTGTTAAAATAATTTCCTCCCATAATAAGTTTGCCCACCAGCACACCATATTCGGTATTAGATACCCTCAACCTTGTCTACAAAGACCCCTCATCTGAACAGATCAATGTTAGCAGATTAGAGGTCACTGTAGGTCAAGGTAGATATTAAATGCCATATTTGTACAAAGTAGACCCACCCTAAAATAACAATAAAATAAAAGAATAGTATAAACAGTTATTTTATTAAAAGTTAAATACTTTGTCATTCTGTATCAAGATCAGCGGTCTAAAACTGCTCTTATAAATAAAACTTTACAATACCAGTGCCCTAAAATATACATGGAAGGGGTTCTCTTCTTTGGACAATCCATGTTTGTTAAAAGTCCCTTGACAACAAACTAATCACAAAGTGTCCTCCTTCTGGGACCCCCAGCATTCATCTGTAATCTGTGGGGAAACCTTTCAGCAAGTGTTCAATTTCTCTGTAGCACCACTACAGGAGAAATTAAGCATTACACATCCAAATCAATGGGTTATTTAGGTAATAGAGTTTTTCTTTGTAGCCATTCTCTAGTAACTCCAAATTCACTAGTTGAGTATTTGAAAATGGATTTTCTAAACTGGACAACCCCTTTTAAAGTAGTTTTCTGCAAGGTAAGTTTATTCATTGTATCATGAAATGTTATAGTATTTTCTAAGATAATTTGTGAGTCAATTCTTTACCATTTGCTTGCTATCATTCAATGGGCACCACAGAGGCTGTAAATCTATCTGGGTTATGTGATGAACATATAAGTGTATGGCTAGTTATGGTACAGTTATCAGAGCTTTCTCTTGTAGTGAGATCTGCACCTGTGTGATCATCACATGACCATTTAAGTTTTTCAAGTCAAAGGGGTTTTCTCAGAATTAATATTTAACACCTATCCACAGGATAGGTGATAAATATCTGATCGGTTGGGGTTTGACCGCTGGGACCTCTGCCGATTGCGAGAATGGGACTTGTCATTCCTGGGAAACCCACATGAATTAAGCAGTACTGTGCATGCTTGGCCCCCGCTCCATTTATTTATATGAGGCTGCGAGCGCTATCTTCGGCAGCCCCATAGAACTGAATGGAGCAGTGGCTGAGCATGTGCAGAACCGCTCCATTGATATGGAGCTCCCAGGAACGGCGAGATAAGCCTATACTCGTGATAGATGGGGGTCCCAGCGGTCCTACTACCACCGATCAGATATTTATCCCCTATCCACAGGAAAGGGGATACATATTGATTATGGAAAAACTCATTTCACAATTTAAAAAAAAACTCCCATTTAATGACAGCATGTAGAGATATTGAAAACTGTGAAGTATTAATACACAATGTACATTTGCAAGTTACATAACTGTACATTATATACTGTTGAATATGGAATACCCCTTTAATGCTTGTTCAAATAAACTAACTACTTGTTTGGGACCTCATTTTTATGTTTCACTAAGGCGACCTTAACTTCTATTTATCGGACTAGTGCAGGCAAAAATATTGTTGCCCATAACAATGGATACTTAGGTTCAGTTCGGGGCTTTATAGAGGCCCCACACATTTGTAACTTTATGCTTATACAGTTGTATGCATCTTCATTTGACTGCCTTTGTAACAACAGTTTGGTCATCATTCAGTATTTAGTTTTCAAATTGTGTCGCAATTGCACAAAATTTGTGCAAAAATTGGTGGTATTTGCTTTCTTGCTCCAAAAAAGAAAACAGGCGAGAAAAGTAGGTTTGGTCAAGAAAATGTACTTTTAGACTTATTAATCACAGGTGTAGGTTAAAAAAAATTGTGGCTGCTCATAGCAGGCATAAAAAGAATTCAAACAGCCAGACAATATCAAAACCCAGATTTATTAAGGGGCGTGTATCTTTAATAAATTAGCCGTAATCCTAGCCAAATATCCTCTTCAATTTCATTAGTGCAAAAGGTACCATTATTAATAGATGTGGGTCATTCTGTAAGGCATACATGTTTTTTTGGGGAATCCCTTGTATTGAAAGCACAATAGACATATAAGCACCCGACACTTTTTGACATACGTTTTGGCTCATGATGGTATAAAGGTATGTTTGCAAATATATACAGTATATATATATTTTTTTTTAAAGAGCTCCAGATGTATATGGTGAATATACGTCATAAGAACAGAGCCTTAGATAGACATTGACTTGGAATATGGAAAATAAACGGCATTTCTTGAACTGACTCACTGCTATCGGATGCTGTCGATAGTTACGACCGTTTATCTGATTTCTTTGAGGTAGCTTTAGCTAAGGGTATGGTCACACGGAGCGGCCCTGACACGGTTGCAATTCGGCTAACAACCGCGCCGGCACCATGTTCGGTGCGGCTGTTAAACAGCCTGTTAGTGGCCGCACGTTAATGTGGGTAAACCGTCCCTTTATCTGCAGAATCGTGCGGCCATGAATTAATACACTCCTTATGGCCGTACGATTTTGCATGTTACAACAAGTTACCAATATTTATTCTCTATAGCAGCGCCGGAAAAAGCCGGACACTGCACTCGGCTATCTCCGGCGCTCCTATAGAGAATGAATGGAGTGGCAGTGCGCATGAGCGTGTAACGAGAATACCTCTTAACAAGGTATTTGACAACCGCGCCTACATAGTTTCAGCGCGGTTGTTGGCTGCGTTGCGACCGTGTCAGGGCCACTTTGTGTGGCCTTACCCTAAGGGAACAGTTTTTTCCTACTTCAATGGATCTTTTTTAGTTAGTGACCATGTATGTGAACATACGAAGATGTCTCATGGCTTTCTTAGTTCGAAGTCTGATACTAGACCGAGATGAATATCCTGACATAGCTCTACATTGCTTTGTATGTGTGCATGTCATTCTGTAAAATATACCCTCACCTGTCTTCACTAAGCTCCATAATTCTATCACTATGACCCATTCGTATAAAATAAATCAATGTATCTTGTCAGAATGTAAAACCTAATGGTCAATGCTGGAAGGCTCCACTAGGACATTACCATTCTGTTCAGCGTTTACCACATACTGTTTGAAGATAGTCTTTAAAATGTTCATTAAATGTGGCATGTTCTGTCTGTCATTGTATCAGAGGGATATTGTTTTACTCAAAAAGGAAAAAAATATGCAGGGCACTAGCATTCCTGCAAAAAGCTTAGATGAAAACTTGATATATATTCAAAGATTTTTTTTCAGCCTAGAAAAATATATACCTCACAGGGTCCTTCAAGGAATGGAATAAAATTAATAAATATAATGAAAAATGCAATATACACAGTGTGATCACTCACCAACATAAAGTGATAATTTGAGTGATATGCCAATTTTTTTTTTAAAGATAATAGATTCAAGGTTTTTATGTTAAAGGTTTTGTCCGCTTTGACAATCTTTTTTTAGTTAGAATGGTCCTCTGATCATTACTCGGACCTCCAGGGATCAGCTATAATCTGTGTGTGAACACAGCAACTCCCCTGTAGCTCCACCACAGGGGAAATGAAGCATTGCACAGTTCCTATTATAGTGAATGGGCTGTCTGTGTGATGCATAGTTGTGCCGAGTCCTCCAGAGCGCGAGATATCCTTTATAGCTGCTTTCCATTGTGGCTGATGAGATTCCTAATAAATGACCCTCATCTATTGACTCAGAATTATATAATAGGATATTTGGTAGTAGGTTTTCCAAACCATTCAACCCCTCTGGTTTGCTTTCTCCTAGTTTCTATTAACATTTTTTATTAAAATGCGGCACAATAGAAGAGGGTGCATCTTCTTTGCTGGTGTTGATAATCTTTAATAGACTCTCGATTTGCTGATATGTGTTCCCTCTCGCTACTTCTTCTACTTATGCCTAGTTCACATCTGCATCAGGACATCCCGTTGTAAAGGATCTGCCAGGCACTACTTCTGTGGATACTCCCAGGATTAATCAATCTACACCTGAGGCCGGACCTCTTAGACTGACTCCGGCTCCCACCAATCAGGGTGGCAGGCTCAGGAGTGGGAGAGCCTGGTCAGTCGGAGTTACCTCCGCCCCCTGTCCATTTACTCCTGCCGTTTTCTCTTCCTCATTGCTTGTGGCTCTTCCTGGTTTCCTGGCCTTGCTACAGCCTTGCTCCAGCCTGCTACTGCCTTGCTTCAGCATTGCTACAGCTTCCGCTTATCCTGCTTCGCTCTGACCCCGGCTTGCTTTCTGCTCCTTGCTCTGCGTTCGTGTACTTCGTGTCATCCTGATTCTGACTGGCTCGTTCACCACTCTGGTTTCCTCACGGTGTTCCGTGGGCTACTGCCCCTTCCCTTGCTTGTTCCCTGTTTGTATTCCCTTGCACTTAGTCAGCGTAGGGACCGCCGCCAAGTTGTACCCCGTCGCCTAGGGCGGGTCGTTGCAAGTAGGCAGGGACAGGGCGGTGGGTAGATTAGGGCTCACTTATCCCCTTCTTCCGGCCATAACACCCGTTATTCTGTTCCTTCAGAGGAGCAGAACAAGGGAATGCCGGACGCAGCGGTCCTGTTGCAACATGGGCACCACCGGCGGCTGACTGAATCCAATGACTTTAATGGGTTCTGTAGGCTTTCCATTGGGGGGGGTTTGACGTTTTACCGGAAACCATAGCGCAGCATGCAGCACTATTGTTTTTGGTAATTTCTGCTGGATCTGTGACTGAGGTCCCGAACAGAGCCTCCATCATGGATGTGAACAGTCCCTTAACCAAAAACTTGGAAGGTGCTCTGTTTTGGGAGTAGTATCAACAATGATAGGCCTTTGTGTAAAGAACATACAGTGATGCACAGCGTTGATTGGTAAATCGAACCCATAAGGGGGCGAATAGATATAGGAAATGCTTTTTAAGGTCACTTTACAGTACAATTATTCATCTGCTTCAAACGTTAAATTTCACTAGTTAAAATGTCTCAGCTAAAGCAATTCTATCTGCCAAAATGTACATTCAAAAGTGTGTGTGCGATATTTGCCCAAATCCCATTAATTATCACTTTACATGACATTTCAAAGAGAATCGAGTAATTGTTGATACTTTTCATAGAGTGCAGTGGCAGCAACAATTCTGCACAAAAAATTTACCAAGATAATTGCTTTTGAGAAATAATTCAACCCTCTGGTTAAAGATCCCAATTAAACAAGAGTGGCACTGACCTGTTTCTTCATAAGAGTGTTGTCTTATTAAGGTAGAAAACACATGGAGTAAGAGCGTTGCTAATTTTCCTTCCTTCTCTCTTTCCTGTTTATTTTTTTATAGTTCAAATGCAAATCAAGTGTATTGGTTATTCCTTAATTGATGCCAAAGTTGTCATTTTTAAGCAATTGATCATATATATTTGAGATTTTTACCTCTCACTAATAAAAAGCAATTGTATTTTCTTTTAATAATTAAGAAACTACAGGGAGGGGGCGCATGATGACGCTCGATCAAGGTTCAAAGAAGAACCGCTAATTGGACACTATTTTGTAAATCATAAATAACGGAGGACTTATCACTTGTAAGAAAAAAAAAATGTTCAATATGAGTCGGAAGATTGTCACCTTAACCCTTGAAATGGATTACTGCACCACAATAACAATCTGTAGATTTTGAAATAAAAAGTAATTAAATAAAATCATTAAATAAAAAACTTTCCACATTGTTAATTTACTTGGAACATTAAATATAACTTTGCTAATTGCACATCACAATGTCTATTATATCACAAAGCGGCAAAATTAATTGCATTTTATTAACATAAAAAATAAATTAGCACATAGCTACAAGAAAAGATAAAGATCTTACTGGGTTTTTGCAGGCAATGTAAGTACAACAATTAAACTTCTTGCTAATTCCTCTTAAAACCTATGTCCACTTTATCGACTTTTGGCAACGTTCTTCAAAAAGTATAAAAAAAAATATTTTTCACTTTTTAAATGTTGTTCGATGCTTTAATAATGTGGTTTTAAAGGTAAATCCTGGTTTCAGTATATTTAGAAGAGGGAAGAACAGAAATGTCAATGTGAGATATACATTCACATCAGTCAAGCAGAGGTAGTTTCCGCTATCTATAGGAGTATCTCCTGCTGAAGGAATCCATTGATTATATTGATAGAATTATAATCTACTACACGGGTCAATGATCGGGCAAACGAGCGTTCATATTATTGCACGTTCCCGAACATTGCTCTGTGTAATCATTGCAACGATCATCCGATGAACGAGCAAACGTCCCTATACAGATCCAATCATTGCTCCGTGTGATTGGAGCAAACGAGGACCGGTCAACAAACTGTCTCGTTGATCGCCGCGCGTTTATATGGGCCGTGTAATAGTACCCTTAGTGTTGCTGGCATAGAGCAGCTTAAGGGGTTGTATAGGGGATTAGGGTATGCTTTTTTTCCCCAGAAATAGTGCCACATGGACTGTGTGTGGTATTATAAGTGAATGGGGCTCATCTGCAATATCCGACACAAGCCATGGACAAGTGATCCTTCTTTTTAATCCCATACAATCCCTCTAATGTGCAATTATGACTTATGCTGCATGCGAAATGAAGGAATGTCTCCTTGCTTCTTGGAAACTTATAGGGGTATTACCATCTCAGACATTTATGACATATCCACAGGATATCCACAAAATATGCCATAAACATCTGATAGATGCAGGTCCCAGCTATCGGACCTGAACCTATATCGAAAACAGGCATGCCGATTCCAGGCAAGGACTATTGGAGAGAGGACTGTGCATGGGCGCAGCTCTCTCCATTCTGTTCAATAGCAGTTACGGAAAAAGCAGAGCAAATGCATGCACAGCCCTCACTCCACTAGTCCACGTCCAGAATCGGTGGCCATTGGCCACCACACCAGATGAAACCGGTGTCAGATGATCCGCATTTTCTCAGACATTTATGGCATACCCTGGTGATATGCCTTTAATGCCTAAGATGGTAATACCCCTTTAATACACCACAGCCCATGAGTGATTAAGCAGTTTGACAGATATCTGCGGGTCCCACTTAAACATTACATTAGTGTAATGATCTCCATCAGCCCTCAACTTTTTGATCTGCACAGTGAGGAAAATGAATGACTTTTAACCAATATCCAACTATAAGTCCATGTCACCATCCAGTATGTAAACCAAAAAATAGGCATTTGGAGAATGAAAAGATTCTCCATGCCCCATCTTCCGGCTAGTTACTAATAAAGTCTCACTTGTATTTTCTCAGTATTGTATATACAGTATTTCTTGTCACACCAGGGATTCCAACCTCTTTAAAACTTTTGTTCTCTAACATAACCTATAACCGAGTGACCACTCGATTCCTTTACGAAAAATATCACGTTAATAATATTCATAGGAGTATAACCAGCCGTGATTACTCAGTGTATGAACATATGCATGGATTATTATTGGCATTCATTGCAGGTTCTGTCTGAGTGAACAGATGGTGAGTGATGCCTGTTTTGTATGTGGCTTGCCTTGTTTAGTGTTGTTGTGTTTTACTTGGAAGATTTTGGCTGAGTGAATGAGATGACTTCCAATAAGATTGCTCTCATATTATCTTTAGTCATTTAACCAGTGCAGTAGGATAATCTAAGTTGTATTAAGTATCTCTTTAACACCATCAGGTGCCTGGATGTGTCAGACAAACAGGAAATATATATTATTATTGCTTTTTGTGCGTTTTTAAAGAGCCTGATAATTTGTATTATGAGGCTTCAGCACAACTTAAAGAGACTCTGTCACCACATTATAAGTGCCAAGGGGAGAGAAAAGACATGGACCGCACATCCACTGTATACAATGATCAATTGCGGCTAGGCAAAATATATAAATATGAACGAGAGGTTCTTTGTAACATTTTGATCAAATTGTATGCAAGCCCACTTGCCACTTCACGGCGACCTCTGAAAGTGGGTCCCTACTCTAACGGTTGCAGCACCGCATGGCGGCTACCGCCACCGCAGCGCCGCTCCTGCAGAGGGAGCAACCCAGGGGCCCAAAAGCACCCATGCCTTCAGACCATGCCAAGCCTCCTTGGCTCTGGGCCACGTCCCCCCACAAGTGCAGACCTACAGCAACAGACACCACCACACAGCACCACAACATGTGAACAGATGGAATGAGCTCACCTTGCCATGCGCCCCCAGTGGCCGACTGAGAGTACAAGCAGGAGCAGGAACACTTATGAGGTCATTCCTAAATTAAAATCAGCTGGGCCAGAAGTGTGGAGTGCTGGTACCAAGTAAAACAAAACAACAGAGGGGATAGACTCTGTATAATATCAAGGGGAGAGAAAAGACATGGACCGCACATCCACTGTATACAATGATCAATTGCGGCTAGGCAAAATATATAAATATGAACGAGAGGTTCTTTGTAACATTTTGATCAAATTGTATGCAAGCCCACTTGCCACTTCACGGCGACCTCTGAAAGTGGGTCCCTACTCTAACGGTTGCAGCACGGCATGGCGGCTACCGCCACCGCAGCGCCGCTCCTGCAGAGGGAGCAACCCAGGGGCCCAAAAGCACCCATGCCTTCAGACCATGCCAAGCCTCCTTGGCTCTGGGCCACGTCCCCCCACAAGTGCAGCACTACAGCAACAGACACCACCACACAGCACCACAACATGTGAACAGATGGAATGAGCTCACCTTGCCATGCGCCCCCAGTGGCCGACTGAGAGTACAAGCAGGAGCAGGAACACTTATGAGGTCATTCCTAAATTAAAATCAGCTGGGCCAGAAGTGTGGAGTGCTGGTACCAAGTAAAACAAAACAACAGAGGGGATAGACTCTGTATAATATCAAGGGGAGAGAAAAGACATGGACCGCACATCCACTGTATACAATGATCAATTGCGGCTAGGCAAAATATATAAATATGAACGAGAGGTTCTTTGTAACATTTTGATCAAATTGTATGCAAGCCCACTTGCCACTTCACGGCGACCTCTGAAAGTGGGTCCCTACTCTAACGGTTGCAGCACCGCATGGCGGCTACCGCCACCGCAGCGCCGCTCCTGCAGAGGGAGCAACCCAGGGGCCCAAAAGCACCCATGCCTTCAGACCATGCCAAGCCTCCTTGGCTCTGGGCCACGTCCCCCCACAAGTGCAGCACTACAGCAACAGACACCACCACACAGCACCACAACATGTGAACAGATGGAATGAGCTCACCTTGCCATGCGCCCCCAGTGGCCGACTGAGAGTACAAGCAGGAGCAGGAACACTTATGAGGTCATTCCTAAATTAAAATCAGCTGGGCCAGAAGTGTGGAGTGCTGGTACAAAGTAAAACAAAACAACAGAGGGGATAGACTCTGTATAATATCAAGGGGAGAGAAAAGACATGGACCGCACATGCGGTCCATGTCTTTTCTCTCCCCTTGACATTATAAGTGCCCTATCTCCTATATAAGGAGATCTGCGCTATAATGTAGGTGACAGTAATGTTTTTTATTAAAAAAACGATCTGTTTTCACCACTTTATTAGCGATTTTAGATTTATGCTATTGAGTTTCTTAATGCCCAAGTGGCCGTATTTTTACTTTAGACCAAGTGGGCGTTGTACAGGGGAGTGTATGACGCTGACCAATCAGCGTCCTTCACTCCTCTCCATTCATTTAGTCAGAGCATAGTGATCCTTTTAGATCCTTATGTGCTGTCTTATACTAACACATTAACGATACTGAAGTGTTTAGACAGTGTGAATAGACAATCCCATGGAATGTCTATTCAATCTCTACACTTTGTTACTGTTTCTGTGGTAGTTACAGCAGATCAAGTGTAATCTCGTTATAACCTGTCATCTACAGCGTAATCTCGCGAGAGTACGTTTGCTCTGCTGTAACTACCACAAAAACCGTAACGAAGTGCAGAGATTGTGAATAGACATCCCGTGGAATGTCTATTCACTGTCTAAACACTTCAGTATCGTTAATGTGTTAGTATAAGACAGCACATAGTGATCTAAAAGGATCCCTATGCGCTGACTAAATGAATGGAGAGGAGTGCATGATGCTGATTGGTCAGCATCATACACTCCCCTGTACAACGCCCACTTGGTCTAAAGAAAAAATACGCCCACTTGGGCATTAAGCAACTCATTTTCATAAATCTAAAAACGCTAATAAAGTGGTGAAAACAGATCGTTTTTTCAAATAAAAAGCACTGCTGTCACCTACATTATAGCGCCGATCTCCTTATCTAGGAGATATGGCACTTATAATGTGGTGACAGAGCCTCTTTAATACGCTGCTAAAAACACTGTCCTGTTAGAACATTTTAAGTTTTTTTTTAATGCAATGTACTCTAAAACATTGCAACAGTTTAAAAACTCTTTTGTGTTTTTATAGAGTTTTGTAGTATGGGTAGAAGACTTTGCATATGCCAGTGAGGCATCTACGTGCCTATGGCTGCCCTCAGTGGTCAAAAAAGGTTTCTCCATACAAGTCATTGGTTGTAGATTCAACATATTCTGCAATAACATCTCATAATATACACATACCTAAGTATACACCAATATGCTTATATTAGCTTTGTTATATTAGTATATAAGTAACATGTGATGCCTATGTGTTGTTGGCATGTATTTTATCAGGGAACACCAACTAAAATCTGTTATTGTTAAAGTGTAGCTAAACGTTTGACAAACTTCTGACATGTCATAGTGACATGTCAGAAGTTTGGATTGGTGGGGGTCCGAAAACTGAGACCCCCACCAATCTCTAGAACAAAGCAGCTGAAGTGCTCGTGTGAGAGCTCAGCCGCTTCGTGTCTGTTCGGCTTTTTCCGGAAAGCCGAAGTATTGGCGTCCGGGCTCATAGACTTTCTGTTGAGTCCGCACACGATACATTTATTTCCGGAAACAGCGGCTGAGCACTCACACGAGCACTTCAGCTGCTTCATTCTAGTGATTGGTGGGGGTCTCCGTGCTCGGACCCCCACCAATACAAAATTCTGACATGTCACTTTGACATGTCAGAAGTTTGTCAAACGTTTAGCTACACTTTAATTTATTAACCTAATACAACTGAATTGAAATCTTATTAATCAAATATAACAGTTTAGTTGTGCTTATATTGATCCAAATATTGACTAATAATGACAAAGCCATTTCTTAGATGTGGACTTTTGAGAGAAGTTTATTTTTTTCTCATCCTGCATTAGTCCTATGCAACAATTCAATTGTTATTTCCTATTGAATATAGTAAAATATTAGGCTACATTCACACAAGCGTGACAGATTTACATGCGTAAAAAATGCACGTAAATCTGTCCTTGTGCGTTGCGTTTTGCATCCGTGTGCTTTGCGTGTGGCATGTGTTTTTCACTCACTTGCAAGCACTTTGTTTTTTTTCAATGTGATTTGATGCGTGAAACACAGACAGCACACGGACGAGAATCACGCCTAAATGGGCTCTTAGGAGAACATAGGGATATTATCCTGGTACATGTCATAGACTTTAACAGAGAGAATTGTCCCTAAAACTGGTCACCTGTTAATTTTGTATGCTACTGTATACACTGTAGAATGTAGCTGAACTTATTGGCTAAAGTACCGATAAGTGCCTACCTTATTTTCCATATGTGCTCATATACTATATATACTTGTGTCCATAAAATGCCATCGGATGAAGCTTTTAGTTCACTTGGCTAATGCAGTAATGATATGGATAACTGTGTCAACAATTTTATACTAAGAAGGTATGCTAATATTTGTTTAAAATAAATTAGGAACATGTTAATATTGGGGTTTCTGGTTCTTTATCTTTTAAGCAGAATATCAAATTTTTTAAGTTTAATAATTAGTAAGAAAAATTGTAATTCATATCTGAACAAAAAATGTAGACAACATTTTTGTTAACAATCCTCTTGCCTTCAGGGGGATTTGTGTGCCATCAGTTGGCATCCGTTGGGTTCCGTTCCACCTGCAATGCTATTGTACTCAGAAAAATGGTAACCTAATAGATCCTACAAAAGTCACTGGTATCCACTAGGATTTATTAGGCTTCCATTACGATCCATTAAAAGCCAATCTGGCATCGATATGTCGGATATGAAAACTTTGATGCAGCTGGGAGCCATAGGTCAGTGCATGATATTTTCAAGCTAAAAAAGCGTTCGACAAATGGTCATCTAATATAAATCCACAACCAGTATGTACAATATGCCTGACAGTGAATTGTTATTCACAACTCTTTAGATTACCAAGTAGAGATAAGGGAACCGGTGATCCGTTGGGTGAATTTCCTCTCCCAAAGCCATATTTTTATGTGTAAGACAAGGGAGGTTTGAAATGCTTTAATTCTGTCTCCATTGTCTTATATGCTCAAAATACGGTTCTGTAATAAGAAATCCACACATCGGAGAAACACTGGTAAAGCAAACTTTTACAGATATGCGTATCTTACACTGAATACAAGTCACGATTACATAATAATGATCCATTACTAATAAAAATATAAAAACATGTTCACTGAAAATGATTTCTGTTGATCTTATCCAATCATTTGTGATCAGAAAACGTTTTTTTTTTAAATTACCATTTGAAGGGACTGTAGTTTTTCAAACATCTTTTATGTTTATGGCCACCTTCGTAGCTTACAGAATAGGGCAACATATTCTGAAGAAATACTTATAATATATACGTATAGTCAAATCTCCAGTCCAAACCCCACTGGCGTACATTAGACTCTGGTGTTGCCCTATCCGTTTTAATATCATCCATTATTTTTTAACGGATGGTGTCTAGCGGATGAAAATGCATTACAATCTGTTTATATCCATTTTACAATGACACCCATGATAAAAATAACCCATCTGTTAGACATCCGTTTTTTTGAAGGGAGAAAAAAGTCCTGTACTCTGCACTTTTATCTCCATCAAAAGCCGGTTGACTAACATAACGAACACGAACGGACTGTAATGGATGCAAATAAAAAGCTCACTGAATTCAATGGGATTTTTAATGGGTCCATTTTTATCCATTATTCTGGTCTAAAAACTGATCAGAGTGACGAATTATACAACGTAAGTGTGAACTTAGTCTTACTGAATATTATAATATTATGTTACTACTGCATTCACACTATGTTCCATTAACTTAGACTAAATAGAAAAAATGAATACTATTTTTTGAAGACTACAAAGCAGAAGTGTAATACTGTCATGCTGTGGAGTTACTGGGGTTGGCAGGTAAGCAGTACTTTTACACTGAGAGCACATGTTGGACGGTATTTGCTAGGACATCATGAATATGCATCTATATTCCAATCATCCGAGCCAGGGACTTCAATTCTCAACTTCCTTGTCATATTTCTAGCGTAAAAAAGTGATATTTCAGGAGACCGCTGCAACCAAACAGGGATTGATATGTTAACTTGCACTGTTGAATGTGAGGATCTACTTTATAAACCTGGAATACATAAATAAAACATGTTAGAGAAGCACAGCGGATTCATGCATCACTGCCTGGATTGCAGACAATAAGAATAAAATTCACTCATACTGTGACTGTGAGCTGTGTCATTTTGAAAACACAATAGCTACTTTAGTTTAAAGTGGACCTGTCAGCCTGGCAAAAAAACATGCCGGGGTCTTTAAAGCACAAAGTAAGGATTTTGTCTAATTCATTGTGAGCACAGAGGCAGAAATAAACTTGTGTGATTATCTCTTCAGTTCTCGTCTCAGAACCAGAATGGGTAATTTTCAAAAACTGCATTTTGGTTAACATTTTGTGTAAAGGTCATCTTTCACCATGACTTTTATTAGGGGATCTACTAGATCCAGAAAAGACTTTATACTTCTAACTGTTCTAGAAGACTCAATGACATGACAGAAATGTGAATGTAGAGCACACTTTATTTTAGCCGTTCAATCCACACTTTAGAAGGGATTTTAATGGGTACAAAAGCACCCAATATCTCATTTTGCAAATGTCCTAATTCTATGTGAGTGATACATTACATTATAAATACCCTTTGTATGAATAATAAAATGTTGAGTGCAGGTTCTGATCCTTACTGTCCAAGGATTCAATATTATTTTGGTCACATTAAAGATGAACAGCACTCCTTAGTTGTCATGTCCTTTCTCGATTCATTATATGGTTCCGCAATAGTCGTGTATCAATGTTTCTGGCCATGACGTCCTTCTTCAGATATATGTCACACATAACTGCTCTTGGGAGAGAACCCCTCTCAGGGCAATTCTAGAATTCTTGTCTGCTGTGGTGTGATTGCCCATATTTTTATCGGAAGCAACCAGGCACTAAGCTCTATATTGGTTTGGAAATTCTGGAACATATAGCATTGTTCATGAATGAATTCTATTGTCTTTTATCTTCATTTTACCCATTAGTGGGAGGAAACTGCTCAGTTTGAAACTATATTGTATGTAATGTTTTGGCCCCATTCACTTAACATCAAAAATGTCCCGACATATATGTTAAACAAAGGCTGTGACAGATGCAAAGTCGCATCCATCACCATAGACTTTATGGTATCTGTTGAACTGGGGTCATGAGAGTTCATAACATATCCATTAAACGGATTTCATTATAGTCACCAGAGACGGATGCAGCTATTAGGGATCCGTCATAGGCATTATTCGTCCATAGACTGTAATGTTATCCGTTTGACGTATATGTCATAAAAGGCTAACAAAAAGTCCATGACCTCTACACTAAACATGTATCCATGACCTCGACATACCATATGGAGGCATGCGCCACTCATAGGCTCACATGTTAATCCTTAAAATAAAGATTTACTAATGTATACCAGCCTGACCGAAGCTGAAGAGCTCTTTGGATACATTTAACATCAACTTTGGGAGCTTTCTCGATGTACATTCTAAATAGACATCACAAGCATGATATGAACAGGGCCTTTGAAATGTAGTTGAGACCTGTTATTATATGGTAGCAGTGAGGGACAGTAGGCTGAGAACACCACTCATGCCTCTAATGTAGGGGCCACAGAGCATGAAAACAAACCCATTCCCCTGACCTTATCAGCAGTGACGTCATTTTTAGTGGTTGAATTTGATACATTTAATATACATGCAAGGTATTCGCATTGCAAGGCCTTTTGGATCTCACAATGCTGCTGAACGAGTTCTTCAGAGATGCACAATCATCCGATCGTTGAATGCGGCCCATCAATAATTATTATTTCAGCATCCATTATGTAATGCGTTAGTGTGTGTGTAAAATTCAATAATTTTTTGATGGATGTTCTCTTAGCAGACAAGGTTAACATCGTTCAAGCCGCAGTTAAAATTTTGCTCAGAAGCCCAGTAAATCACGCATGCCAATTACGAGTATTACCCAGTATGTTTGTCACTTGTCCTCTCATATGTTCCATGATTAGTTTGTGCAGTTATACGTTTAGCACCACATACACGGCTAAAACATTGGCACTGTATCATGAGATCAAAAAGAAATATATCATTACCCTCAGTTTGGGTAGTAAGGGCAAATAAAGGAACATACTGAGGGCTCTTTGTAGTTGCCATAGCAAGCATGTTTTCTATTCATTTTTGGCTTCAAAGAGTAAGCCCCGGGTCACATAATCCTTGTTAGTATACACACACTCATCTATGCTGTCCTGACTGCTCGAGAGCAGGGGAGAGCAAATAATACCTGCTGAAATAGTCAAAAATAAATTCTTCCTTATTTCAAGTTCTTATTCACATTTGCCTGAAAGGAAAATTATTCTGTTAAATTTTACCTAAAATTGAGAAACCTGTTGCTGAAATTTGAATCTTAGTAATTTGGCAACATAATGTGTGTTTGCAATGTTTGGTTGTGATTTTTAATGTGTTTTTATGTTGCTTTGTGGATGATGTGCATCGAGAGGCTTTACATTTACAATACCTGAGGACCGGAGAATATACTACAACCCATTACCGAACACTTACAATGAGGAAAGAGGGGCCCATACTATTAATGGGAAAAACTAAAATACCTAATAACAATGTATCTCATGTAAGTAACTTATCCCAAATGTGAGTGGTATCCTGAAGAGCAGAAGATAAATGAAGGACCAGGAGCACTTCTGCTGAGGTGGTTGTCTTGTAGAACATACCCTGATTTGATATATAATAAAAATAGCCTTTTTTTTTTTTTTTATTCGTATGGGATTTGGAGCTAGACAAGTCCGATATGCATCACAATTTTGTCAATAAAAGTTATTGTTTCTAAATTTCTGCATGATAACGAACTTGGCATCCTCCACAGCATTATCTCCTTTTTTGAATAACATTACAACTCACAGTGAAAATAAAGCAGGACCAGTCAAATCACCACCAGAACAATGCCACCCCATAACAATTCAAGGCACAGTTCCTATTATAACTTAATACAGAAGCTTGCTCCATGCTGTAGAGATGCTTTTCTTCGCCACTAGCAGGAATTTTCATGATAGCAGTCAGTTTGCAGCTTCCATTATGTAACCTCCTGTTCCTGTGTTTTCTTGTCATAAATAATCAATGGCTTCTTTGACAGAACAGGACCACAGAGTCAGAAGACATTGAGACAGTACCTGTAATTCGAGACTGTCCAGATGACTTTGGGAGGCTTAGAAGACATACTGTTAATCAGGGGCATAACTACTGATGTAGAAGCCAAAGTGGCTACCACAGAGCCTGTGAACTAAAGGGGATTTAATCCAATAGATAATGGTCAGTATCACTTAATGCCATAGGGTCTTATGGCAAGGTAAAGGAAAGGATGATCCAGCACTGATTGTAGTTTAAAAGGGAAGAACAATTCCCATGTTTATTAGAAATATCATTAAAATTGAAAGGGAGACACAGTCTCAAGGCAGGAGTAGTCAGGGTATGTACCCGAGCCTACGCGTTTCGAACACAGACTGCGTTCTTAATCATGGCAAGAGAAGTTAGGACCGTGTGTTTCAGTCTCACCTATATGCAAGGTAGTCAGCTGTTGGATCTGCTGTGTAAGTGTCAGTGATTGGAAGAATTCACTGAATGAGGAGTGGCTAGCGAAACAGCAACAGGTGAGCCGAAGTTACGTAGAATTAACAATATTTTGTGTATTTAATCTATAGACAATAATACTCAGAACTAATTCAAAGAAATAATGTTGAGACTTAAATAGTGTTTTTGAATCATTTGAATTACGGTTGCTTATTATTAACACATAGAAGGGAAACAAATACACACGGCCATAATAGTACTCATACATATACAGCAAGCAAATGTATTGTAGTGGCACATCAAAAAATGTTAAAAACAATTAAATGAAGAAAAATTTAATTTGGTTAAAAAAGATCGAAGAAGAAATATTTAACAGGTTTAATTTTTAATTTTTAAAGTATGTTTATCGGGTTTATATATGTTTGGGCGGTAAATTGTTTGTGAATCAAATACAAAGTAACACTATACCACATTTAAAAAGAACCACTATCAGAAACACAAACTATGTTGATGCAAGAGTATATATTTCTTGTCAAAGGTGTTTGATGCAGCAAATTGTTGAGTGTGAATTTGGTCTTACTTTTTGAAAGAGTCTGATACGCCCTCGTTTCTAAGGTAAATGGCAGCTTATATCTAAATTCATACTGAATATTCTAATTTTTGGAAGTTGTTTCCTGTACCCGGTCTTGATAAGGATACATCCAGATCAAGACATTGAAATAGTCATACATGATCAAAACTAAATAAGTATGTATTCTATATTAGTTAGTTTCCATGTTTAATCAATGGATGCAGTATACAGTATATGGCATCTGGTCAGGTGTCAAAATGTATTATAATTTCTGGTATGTGATCTGAATTTGATTTGTGGTCTTGCGTGCACAGTATATATGGCATATACAGTATGGCAATATATATATCTCTGAGGGCACCTATGATGGCATAGTATACTGTACATCTGGGAGCACGTGTGTGTGTGGCACAGCATATCTGTCTGACATATGATGATCATTCGTCAGACCATGCTGGAAGCACTTTATTCTACTGAGAATCGGCCATCATATTTGTTCTTACCATAACCTTCACGTAGAGCCGGAGGCCTAACATAATGCTCCCAGGCCCCAATGTAAAATCTGTTTAGTGCTCCCACCTACCATGTGCCATTTTATAATACTGATGTCTTCTTTTGTTGCAAAGGGGTCTATGGGACCCTACACGCACCAGGGCCCAGGCGCGACTACTACCTCTGCATCCCTTATAGCTACGCCCCTTACTAGAGATGCTAAAAAAAAATACAATGGGGCCTAGAAATTACTAGTTCTACCCCGGCTATCAATATAGAATATCAAGAGTTAAAATAAAGAAAGAAATAGTTGAACACATATCTAAGTTTATCTTCTATCACTCTGAGATTGATTACATTGTGTAAACCCATAATGCACTGGGATTTCATATATACAGTACTGTAATTTCAAATATTGACATAAGTTGGGCGAGTGATAGCTTTGATGTGTTTTCTGTGCATACATTGCTTCAGGAGAACGTATCATCATCAGCCTGGAGCTGCTGACTTTAGATTACCTCTATGCTCGTTTCTCCAGCAATTGAGTAGTAGCTGCAGAGAGCCGCGTCGTATATAGATGGACGGAGAAAACTCGCACTGTAGCATCATGTCTTACTGATGTGGAGATCATTATTTCTTTTCTTTTTATTTATTGAACTCATAAGCTAAAGCTGAATTGGAATGTAAAATTATCTCCAAGTCATTAGTTAGATCAATGCTTTTTAGATTGCGATTGATATAAATACGTGATTCATTCAAGTCAGAATTACTTAATCTATAGCAGTTAAAAAATCAGTTTTCTCCTCTAAATTGGAAATAGAATTTCACCTTAGACAGCGAATCTAAAGTGATACAAACAAAAAGTAAATATTTCACACAGGTCTTCCTTCCAGACTACACTGCGATACATCTATTACTGTATCTATCTTTATTTGTCTCTCCCCCCTCCCTGCTTACTCCTTGTCTCTATAAAACTTGAACTCATGTAGAATTTACAATTAGTAGCAAATTCTTTAGTTATGTTTTTTCTTATTAAATATCAACCAGAGCTCTTAAAGAGGATCTGTCACTAGTTTAGTAATGCCCTATCTCCTAGCTAATCTAATAGGCGCTGTCACACTGATAATGCTAGCGAAAATTGTGTCCCAAAAAGTTTATTATTGTAAAAGTTATGAGCTTTATTCTAAATCTGCAAATGAGGCTATACTAGACAAATGGGCGTCAACAGCAGCGATTCTCCTGAGGTGGAGCTATGTCACAACCTCTGATACTGTCCTATCAGCATGAAGCTGCTTCACACAGTGTGAGGGACTGAGGCTGGAGGGAAGGGGATCACTTAAAATAGACATATCTCCGGCTGTGGACCACCTAGAACAGTGGTTCTGGTGACATATGACAGATGAGATTCTAATCAGGATCACAGTTACATCCGGAGGTATCACCAGTTAAAAACACAGTTGAGAATGGAAGCTGTATACTATATGATAATGATGTGTTGCTGGGCTGGGAAGAGGAGAACTGTATGTATGATGCTGATTGGACAGCGTCCTACAGAAAATATTACACCGCCCAGAGTGAAAAGAAAGAGTCACCTCCCATTTGCCAAGCATAGCCAAATTTGAATACTTAGAAAAATGCACATAACCTTGCAAATAATAAATATATATATTTTTTTTAAATATTACACTGTAGTTATCAGCATCTTAGCGCCGATTATATTAGTTAGCAGATAGGGAATTTATAAACTAGTGACAGATCCTCTTTAAAATAGTAAGGGTATGTGCACACTACATATTTTCAGACGTAATTCAGGCGTTTTACGCCTCAAATTACACCTGAAAGACGGCTCCATTACATCTGCAAACATCTGCCCATTGCTTGCAATGGGTTTTACGACGTTCTGTTCAGACGAGGTGTAATTTTACGCGTCGCAGTCAAAAGACTGCGCGTAAAAATACGCCCGCGTCAAAGAAGTGCATGTCATTTCTTGGGATGTTATTGGAGCCGTTTTTCATTGATTCCAATGAAAAACAGCTCCAATTATGTCCGTAAAAGACGTATTTTACGTTTGCGTGTGAACATACCCTAATCATAAGATGTGGACCAGGGAGAGAACTGTGGTATATATTTGTAAAACGCATTTCCCCATTTTTACTACAGGGTTGGATGAATTTACTTCTGCACATCTAGACTGATTTATCGATCAGGAATCTTGTAAAGCTGGGTGGTAATCCCTTTGGGAGCTGTAATGGTTGCCATATTGGTTATTACTCGGCAATATATAATTAAAAAAATGGCTTATCTGAATTTGTAACCCTTCTCATAAAGGGACGATGCAAAGACTTAAAGTGGTGGTTTGAGATTAGAGAAAAAAGTCAGAAACCGCTCCACTCTTGTTCATGGGCTGTGTATGGTATTGCAGCTCAGCCCCATTAACTTAAATTGAAATAAGTAGACCCTTTTATCAGATCTCAGCCACATTTAAAGGGTATGTATCATGTATTTCATTTTGATGTCTTTAATTAGTTGTAAGACTGTAAAAGAGACATAATGTGTTTATTAGGTGTACATTTTGCTTTAACTAGCTTTGTTTTCCTAATTTATATCTACTTTTAACAACTTTTGTGAGTCATTAGGCCTGAGTAATACTATTAATAGATGTGTTAGACATAAAAATATAGCGCACCTTATGCATAATATGAATATGTTGGATCGCAGAGATTTGTGGTCACAAATTATATAAATGATTATATAAATCATCACGACAAAGTTAAATTACAACACAACATGGTGGGATGAATTTCAGGAACTCATTGTAGTCAATATCCATATTTAAACCTGAGACAGGAAAAGCTTTTAAATCTGTGATCTAATGCACCATTCACCTCATGTACTATTTATTCTTACATATATTTTCCACTTGTCAGTAAGAAAATGTACATTATTATGC
Organism: Rhinoderma darwinii; assembly: GCF_050947455.1. Taxonomy (NCBI): domain Eukaryota; kingdom Metazoa; phylum Chordata; class Amphibia; order Anura; family Rhinodermatidae; genus Rhinoderma; species Rhinoderma darwinii. Next base: position 202,408 of record NW_027461954.1, on the reverse strand, counting down.
AAGAGCAGTAAGTAGCTAAGCAAATGAATCTATAGCACATCTGGAAGTCGTAACAAGAGATATATAGATATTATACAAAAGATAACATAGGCAGCTCACCACTTCATACAACAATGGAGTGCACTGGCCAAAACAAAATGGGTATCCACGAAAATCAAAAAGTGTATATGATTAGAAATAGCCGGCTATCCAGACCTTCTATATTCTGTTAAAAAGCTTAGACGGGTTTTGCCTATAAACAATCTAATAAATAACAAGACAGTCGACTGCGTTATTAATTCAGTCAAAACAACGGAAGCCTGTCACAACGGTGACAAACGGAAAACTTTGGCAACGCTTCCGTCACCATTGAGATCAATGGTGAGGGAAATGGAAGCTGAGGTTTCAGTTTGCCTTTACATCGAGGGGTTAACCCGGCAGAAACCTCCGGCAGAAGGGCAACTGATCAGGCCATAAATATCTCCAGAGTGTTATAGTATGTTTATGATAACTAGAGATTGGTGAAGACCAGAGTCGGGAATATGAGATTAAAAGCCAAACTGCAGGGCCCTTCGGTTATGCTAATCTGACCTCTTGGATATAGATAAAAAATAATAATGTGAATTGTTGCTGTAAGGCCAGGTTCACACGTAGCATAAATACTGTGGATTTTCCGCAACAGATTTTGGTGCGAAAATCTGCAGCATAATACAGTAGCAGCAGATTGGATGAGATTTGATCACATCCACATGCTGCGTAAGTAATAAGCGGAAAAAAACACTCAGAAATTTACCTGCTGTGTGTTTTGTTTATTAATCCGCAGCATGTGTATTGTATTTGCGCAATTGCTGCTCTTTTGTTGCAGGTTTTGCCCATTGAATTTAAGGGGGAGGTAAAACTCGCAACAAATAGCATATTGTGCAAATTTTGCAGCGGAAAATCTGCGATTCCGCCACAAAAATTGCAGCTCAGAAAAAAAATTATCTTAAACTTACCCGGAATTTTGTGCTTCTTCGTCCAGGCCGGCCTCCTGGGATGACGTTTTATCCCATGTGACCACCGCAGCCAATCCCAGAGCGTCCCCCCCTTCTGGCCACCAGGGTGGGTACGCTGTGTACCTTTTACACAGCGTATCTGCCCTGTGTGAATTTACCCTACCTGTGGACTGTCCAATGATTAATTGTCGTATTAGACCAGAGGGTATGCGGCCCCTACAGCTGTCATCTGTGGCCCGCTGACAGCGGGAGAGCAGGCCAAAAGTGGAGCGCAGCACACACCCCCTGTAGATAGTGCCACGCCACACACCCCACCCTGTGGGCAGCGCTAAATCCCCCTCTCTATAGATAGTTTCATTAGGGCTTCATCTAGGAGTGGAATCCCCAGCCAGAGCGCTCTGCTCGGGGAATTGGCTGATGGACGAGATCTTTGACGTAACTTTCCATATATGGACAGTGACGTCCGTGGCCCTTCCTGGATCGGAATACACAGCCAGCGCGTTGCCGACACACTGGTTGGGGATTCGGCTAATAGACGAGAGCTCTCACGTAACTGTCCATATATGGACAGTGATGTCAGGGGGTCCTCCAGGAGAGGAATCCCTGGCCAATGTGGCGGCAACGCTTTGACTGGGGATTCCACTCCTAGAGGAAGCCCCAATGAAGCTATCTACAAAGAGGGATATGTGTGGCACTATCTACAAAAGGGTGTGTGTGGGACTATCTACAGAGGGCACTGTGGCATTATCTACAGAGGGCACTGGGGAATTATCTACAGAGCGCATTGGGTAGTTTTCTACAGAGGGCACTGTGGCATTATCTAGGGAGGATGTGGCACTCTCTACAGAGGCTACTGTGGAATTATCTATGGGGGGTGTGTGGCATTACCTACAGGGGGCACTCTGGCATTATCTACAGAGGGCACTGTGGCATCATCTACAGAGGGCAGTGTGGCATCATCTAAAGAGGGCACTGGGGAATTATCTAGGGAGGGTGTGGCTCTATCTACAGAGGAGACTGTGGCATTATCTATTGGGGGTGACAGTATCTACAGAGGGCACTGTGGCACTATATAAAAAGGGGCTGCCCAATCTTGACATTTTTGTGTCTGCCAAACGCTGCCAACTGAGCAGCCAGACTGCATTTAGCGACGCTTAAACTGGAAAACTGGAGTGTTAAAATAAACACGTGGAGTAAACTCGCAAATTTCCGGTAAGTTTTAAACCTAGCAGTATTACTATAGTAATGTAATGTAGTATTGTTATAGTAATGTAGTATAATTAGAGTAATGTAGTATTGTTATAGTAAAGTAGTATTATAATAGTAATGTAGTATTGTTATAGTAGTTTAAATAACGAATTGATTAACAACAATTTTGTATGTGATCAAATTTGAAAGTAATGCGGCCCATCAACTTCAATTTTTTTCTATGTGCGGCCCATTTACCCGGCCGAGTTTGAAACCCCTGTATTAGGCAGTCTTTCAGACAGTCAGCTGATGTAATAGTTGACGTATCGGATAGTTTCTCAGTACTTTATTAGCACAGTCAGCTTATTCCAACAGGTGGTATTAATGTCTCATTTAAGAAGAAAAGCCTCACCAGTCCCAGGTTAATTCATGCAGCTTTCTTTTTATATAGATGTCAGCAGATTAGGAGCATTTACCAATTGAAGCGAGCAACTTGCGATGGGTTTCAATCTCACCATTCTGGTTGCTTGTTGGCACATGCAACATAGATGCATTGATTGCTGCTGTGATCTGTTGTATTATGTCCATTCCGCTTAATGAAAAAGTAGTTGAATCATAGATAGTCACCCCGGAGGGAATCCGGTGATTCATTATAATGCATACTGCGATGCTGGCAATGGATGACGGCCTTGCAGATATAGGAAAATTTTCCAATCAAAGATGTTCTCCGGATTAGAACAATTGCATTTCAGAGCCTTCTACTTTTTAATCTCATACCACCGAATCTGGTCCTCACCAATCTCTGGTTATCATAAAACATACTATAACACTCTGGAAAGAGTGATATATATGTATCTGGACATTAGCTGATGTTATTTAATCGAGACACTGCAATAAGACGCTCTATTACAGGTGATTTTAATATTTTTTTTATTATTGTTTGTTTTTTGTGATATTATTGTGATGTGTCCATATTTATTAAATTGTTTATAAGCGAAAACATGTCCAAGCTTTTTCACATAATAAATAGATATTGGATATAATAATGCAGAATATGCTGACATTGCAATACTGACATTTGAAACAGAATAAACATAGCAGAGCTAAATAAAGAATTAAAGTTTTTTGGCTAAACAGTAAATTATAATTGAACACATTTTCTTACGATACCAGAATAAAACCAAAGATATGCCATCAATATCATCATTGTGAGCTCACAAATTATCACCAATGCAGAACGTACATCATATCACCGAAGACTACTGAAAATTGTGCTCATCGTGGTATGTATAGTTGATCAGATGAGGAAAACTTAATAACTAATTTCATTTTATTTTTTTATTTTTTATTAAAATGATAATATCTGATGATTTATTAGGTCTCTCTTGACCTTGTTGGATGACTACCACATTTCATCACCAACCAATCTTCATACTACTACAAATGCTTAAAATTTATTTCAACTAACTTACAACTCCTTTGTTTTTATATAAGTGACTGGGCCCCATATAGCCCAGACTTGGTAAAAATTATAGATTAAAACAGTCTTTGGGACTTTCTCTTATTTTATTTCAGGATCATCAGATACATTATTGACAAAAATGGCTGAATAACACATTTGTGAAGCCCCTGTGCCACTTTTCCCAACTCATTTATCAACATTTTCCAACACTTTTCTAAGTAAAAAGGTTTGACCAGTGTGCACCCTGTTGATGAATCTCCCCCTATGTGTTTCTAGTGCTTGATTTTTTTTAAAATATTTTTTTTATTTAATAATTTCATACTAATTTCTATTAAATATATTATATTAGTTGTTTGACGGGTACCATTTATTGTTTACAACGCTACGTACTATTAGTAGTGACTGGTCATGTTATTACAGTTGTCTTATTTACTTGAAGCTGTAATGCCAAGCATAGCCGCGGCACCTCAATAAGTTGATCGGCAGGGGTCCCGAGAGTTGGACCCCCACCGATCCAATGACAATTGTGTATGGGCAGTGGCAGTGACATCTTCAACTCTGTTTTTCTCTGCTGTCTGTCAGTTGTCCACACTATGTCTTATTTATGGTATTCTTGTTATTCTCTCATTAATAGTCTGCCTACTAGTGAAGTAATAATGTTCAATTTCACTGTAGGCTGTAAAGTGAGATGCTTTTGCAGTGCAAACCTGCAGTTTAGTCTGTTTGGCCACTAGTCAATAATAGTGAAACTATTTGTTTTTTTCGTAAAGGAATAGACTGCGATGTAAAAAAAATAAAACAAAAGAGCTTATTTTAAAAAAAGTCACTTTCTCCATTTTTGTATATCTGAAAATTAAAAATTTAAAGTAAAAACAAAATGTTACTTTTTAAAGTGTCCCTTTAACTTTAATATGATTAAGCTAGTGTTTTTAAAATAGGACACATTGTATATAATATCTCTATATATTTCTTCTAAATACATTTTTTGGTTGACGCAAGGTTTTGTTTTTTAAAAGTTAAGAATGAATTCCTGTTTTCCGTGCACGCAGTGCGTGGATAGCTCTAGTTTGGAAAGGCTGTCATGTTCTTTAGAATGACTGGCATTGACTGACAAGATGAGAAGGAAGCCTGTTTAGGGCAGTTTGACCTTCAAGTATAGTCTGTGACGGGTGACCTTCTGCGTTTACAACAAAGGAAAACACAAAGGCTATTCCATCAAATATTAATATCTCACTGGAAGCCATTGTATGACTTTACACATGCATCTGTATGCCCCTTTCTTTTTAACATAATGCATTCAAAATGATATGGTCCTTTTCTGCTGTTCTCCTATACTTGAATATAAATTGCAGACTTTTGTCATTCATTGACCTGCAGTATCCTGAGGTTTATTTAACTTGTTACAGTTTTAGAAATGCTAAATAAAAGTAGCATGTATGAATATAACAATGAATATTTCTTTAAATGTGAAAAAAGCTCAATTTATCGTCTTTACTGCTGCAAATCTATAATATTTTAATAAATCCTATTTAATGAACACTGTGCTGTATATGCTGAATAGCTGTATAAAAAGGGTTGTTTAGTCAAAGCATACTTTAATAGGGGGGCGCAACTTCATTTCCCATAGAGCTTTAGTTAAAAACATCGGTTTCATCTGAACAGTACTTAGATTTACAAATGACTCGGTCTGTATACTAGGTATCAAACGAAAATGAGATATTCCGTAATTTAGGTCTTTATTATAAAAAAAATTATTTAGAATTTTTTTCATTTTCCATGAAAATAACCCATATATATATATATATATATATATATATATATATATATATATATATATATATATATACACAACTTCAGTTTTCACACTAGCCTCTGGGTCTCACATAACAGGCTAATATTTCCTGTTTTCTACAGCTCAATTTTCAAGCTTGCTGTGTAGACTGGAGCAGTTGAGCAGAGTCATCTCATTATCATTAGAAGGCAGGTGGTTTAATGACAGATGGAAACTCTATTGTACTGCTGGAGGTCTATATAGCACAGGATGTCAATACAATGCACACAGATAAGGTGCTGTATGCAGCTCCCCTGCCACTACTTCATCCCTGGTAGAGTGAGTTATACTCATTTACTTCCTGGAGACTGTACTGAAACTTTTCTGTCAAATAACTCCCATTTATTCTAGCTACCATAGAATACACAACCCCTGTTGTAATATGAATACAAACAAATTCAGATTGTGTGTGTGTGTGTGTGTGTGTGTGTGTGTGTGTGTGTGTGTATGTGTGTGTGTGTTTGTGTGTGTGTGTGTGTGTTTAGCCAATATGGCTGTCCAGAGAGAAGTTTTTAAAAATAAATTAGTTACAAATGTTCAAAAAAACAGTAAGCTTTTCTCTTTTATAAACTTACATTTAACTAATTAAACAAAAATACAATTCCTTGATATATCCCCTTTAACCCCTTTAGGACGCAGCCTGTTTTGGCCTTGTGACATATTGTACTTTATGTTAGTGAAAAAATTTGGTCGATAAATTCAATATTTATTTGTGAAAAACTTAAAATTTAGCAAAAATTTGCAAAAATGAAAATTTTTCTACATTTTAATGTGTTTGCTTGTAAAACAGATAGTAATACCACACAAAATAGTTACTAGTTAATATCCCCCATATGTCTACTTTATGTTTGCAGCATTTTTTTTCACGTCCTTTTATTTTTCTAGGACGTTACAAGGCTTAGAACTTTAGCAGCAATTTCTCATATTTTCAAGAAAATTTCAATAGGCCATTTTTTCAGGGACTAGTACAGTTCTGAATTGGTTTTGAGGGCCTTCTATGTTAGAAAGTCCCCATAAATCACCCCATTTTGAAAACTGCACCCCTCAAGGTATTCAAAACCACATTCAGAAAGTATTTTAACCCTTTAGGCGTTTCACAGGAATTAAGGCAAAGTAGAGGTGAAATTTACAAATGTAATTTTTTTTTGCCGAAATTCATTTGTAATAAAAAATAATCTGTAACACAGAAGGTTTTACCAGAGAAACGCAACTCAATATTTATTGCCCAGATTCTGCAAATTTTAGAAATATCCAATATGTGGCCCTAGTGCCCTAATGAACTGAAGCACAGGTCTCAGAAGCAAAGGAGCACCCAGTGGATTTTGGGGGCCTCCTTTTTTTATGAATATATTTTAGGCACCATGTCAGATTTGAGGAGGTCTTGTGGTACCTAAACAGTCGAAACCCCCAAAAGTGACCCCATTTTGGAAACTACACCCCTCAAGGCATTTTTCTAGGGGTATAGTTAGCATTTTGACTCCACGGTTTTTTTTTGCAGGATTTAGTGGAATTAGTCTGTGAAGATGAAAATCACCTATTTTTCTGTGGAAACATAGAATTTTTTCATTTTTACAAGGAATAAAGGAGAAAAGCACCCCAACATTTGTAAAGCAATTTCTCCCGATTACGGCAATCCCCCATATGTGGTCGTAAACTGATGTTTGGACCCACAGCAGGGCTCAGGAGGGAATGAGCGCCTTTTGGATTTTGGACTACAGATTTTGCTGGATTGGTTTTCAGTGCCGTGTCGGGTTTGCAACGCCCCGGAGGGACCAAAACAGTGGAAACCCCCCAAAAGTGACCCTATTTTGGAAACTACACCCACAAGGAATTTTTCTAGAGGTATAGTGAGCATTTTGACCCCACAGGATCTTTTTTAGAGCTAAGGTGACCAAAAAAGAGCGATTTTGGCGCTTTAAATTCTTTATTTCTTACAGCGTTCACCGTGCGCAATAAATTATGTTTTACTTTATTCTGCGGGTTGGTACGATTACGCCGATACCATATGTGTATAGTTTTTTTTTTACGTTTTGCAGCATTTGCACAATAAAATTACGTTTCTATAAAATAATATTTTTTCTGAGACACGCTATTCTGAGCCGTAAATTTTTTATTTTTCCGTCAAAAAAGCTGTGGGAGGTCTTGTTTTTTTGCGGTACGGGTTGTCGTTTTTATTGGTACTATTTTGGGGTAAATGCAACTTTTTTGATCACTTTTTATTTTATATTTTGGGAGGGGTGGTGACCAAAAAATAGCGATGCTGACATAGTTTTCCGTTTATTTTGTTTGCGGCGTTCAGCGTGCGGAAAAATTAACATTATGGTTTCATAGTTTGGGTCGTTACGAACACGTTGATACCAAATATGTGTACTTTTTTTTTAACGGTTTCATTTATTACCTATAATAAATGACTTATTATAGGAAAACAAAAACGTATTTTTACACTTTTATAAAACATTTTTATTAACTTTTTTTTTACTTTTTACACTTTATTTTTTTGTTTATTAACTTTTCTTTTACTTTTTACTCTTTTACCTTTTACTACTTTTTTTGACCTGCAGCTCTGATCGCTGCTAGAATACATTACACTTCCTAGGTAGTGTAATGTATTCCAACTGTCAGTGTGACGTCACAGTCACTCTGACAGTTGGTCTACGAGGATCAGCAGAGGCTGATCCTCATAGGCTTCCATACATGGCAGACCCGGAGGCCGTTGCCTGGCCTCCGGATGCCATCACAAGCATCAGCAGCCCCCACGATTGCATAGGGGCTGTTGATGTGCTACAAACCCCCTACATGCGGAGATCGCAATCGAGCCCCGCATGTAACGGGTTAATTGCCGAAATCTGCGGCGATGAGCCGCTGATCGGCAACACTGGAGTGTCAGCTGTCGGGGACAGCTGATCTCCAAGTTCCCGATACACACCTTGTCGCCGATAGTGTGCATCGGGAACGACACAGTGACTTCCTGTCACTCTGACAGGAAGCCTATCAGGACCAGCCGAAGGTTGGTCCTGATGGGCTTCCGTCCATGGCAGACGCGGAAGCCATTGTTTGGCTTCCGTTTGCCATACTAACTATCGGCAAACCCCGCGATTTCGGACCGGGGTCTGCCGATATGTTAGAAACCACCAAAATTTGGCGATTGCAACCGATCGCCGAATTTAAGGGGTTATTTTGACGAAATCAGCGGCAAAAAACCGCTGGTCGGCAAGAGTGGAGTGTCAGCTGTCGGTGACAGCTGACCTCCCGGTTCCCTGTGCACACTGTCGCCGACAGTGTGCACCGGGAAAAGCTCAGTAACTGTACGTCCTCGTGCGGGAAGTAACCTCCCGCAATGACGTACAGTTACGTCCTCGTGCGGATAGGGGTTAATATAGTCTGTTTACATCTCCTTTTTGTAACTTAGGAATGTCATAACAGCAAACCTGTATATTTATATGATTACATATGATATCGAGAAGAAAATTACAAACCGTAGAAACGGTGTTAGGATCTGAAGAGGTGAAGTCAAACAGAGGCCCATAGACTAATGTCAACCATACATGGCATGTGTCTCACTAAAGCCTTATTCAGACGAGCGTATTATTCATCTGTGTGCTCGCCGTTAAAAAAACGGATAGCACACAGACCTTTGTAACTCAATGGGGCTATTCACACGTCCGTAGTTTTTCACGCAGCGTGTGTCCGTTGTGTGAAACACTGCATGTCCTTATTTGGTCCATTTTTGTGGACCACTTCGCCTATAGAAGCCAAAAGCCAGTTGCTAAAGAAATGATGGGAAAAAAACAAACAGGAAGACTGATACCACACGGAACTGAAATGCATGAAATACGGTCCGTTTTTTTTGTGAACGCTAAATGGACACGCTTGTCTGAATAAAGCCTTAGTATGAGGACCGGTGCAAGACATATCGCTTCACACTAAAACATACATCAACTTGCCATGGCCTTTATCGCCTAGGAATTTTTTCATTTCCATTGGTAGGAAGGCTTTTACCACTTATTGGAAAATTCGGTGAAACCTCATTGCTAATATTTTGACCCCATATTCTTAAATAATTTTTTGACACAATGCAACCGGATTACTCATTTGTCTTAATCTACTTTGATTTTTATAATTAAATCTAAATTATTATATCTAAATATTATATTTGATATGTAACCCGTTTACAAAAATAACAAAAACATCAATCTTTACAGTTTATTATTTTGGTTTATTATCAGTAAGTGAAATGTGACCTCTAATTTGGAATATACTAAGCACCAGCAAGTCTTGACTAAAATTCATATTCCTGGAAATGTAACACATGTACTAGATCAATTTAGAATGCTTAAATATTCTTCTATTCCTCATATCATACAAGTTGCTATTGTTTCTATGTCTTCAAACATTCTATCTTATACTGTACTCGACCTTGGTTCAAACACACCCTGACTGTTCTAAAATTTCGGAATGGAACATTGCCAAGATTAAGTAGGACAATGTTATTTCCAGGTTTATAAACTTGCTGCTGGTTTGGAAGCAACTTGATGTAGTGTCTGAGATCTTTGCTGAAGAAGTTCCCTAGGTGATAACATTAATGTGAGTTCATTATAATCATAACGAGTATAGCCTATGTCGACATTTTATAATGGGGTAAAAATGAGGCGTCAGGGAGAAGAAATCATGCAATAGGCTAAAATTTTGCATGCACATGAAATAGCCCAACTCATCAATGAATTATAAGACTGTAACCAGAAGTAATTTCAATATCTCCATGGTGTATAATTTTACAGATAAATTTCGTCATCAGTTCACAGGGTGATATAATAATATTATTTTTTTTAGGTTAAAAGGTGCTTTATGAGACTTTTGATACATATATATTGGCGTTTTATTTATATACATTTTTATTTTTGTGGGAAAAATGCAAAAAAATAGTAATTCCACCACTTCTTTCTTTTTTTTTTTTTTTAACAGTACGTCTGTCTCCATAAATCAAATTCTAAATGTATTAGCATAGATTGGTATGGTTGTGGGAATATTTGCATTTGTTTTTGTTTTTTACAATACTTTCTTTTTTTGAACTTTTTTTAATTCTTGATCTTTCTCTTTATGCTACAATATACTGGAATATAGCTATATGTCAACACATTACTCAGAGTACTAAGAGTACAAATCCCTGATTCTGCACTAATAACAGACAATGGCCCACATTTACTAATGCTGTCAAATAATTAGACAGCATAAACCTAGACTAGACAGGTGCAACATACGCCAAATTTATCACAGTGGTGCATGTTGCATGATAATTTTGGTGCATTTTGCATGACCTGTTAGACACTCTTCTCTTCCTTATACCACTTTTGATTTGGCTTTGTTTGCACCAGAATTTTATGCCAGTTTATTGACGCATTTTTGTTGCAAATTGGCACATTTTTACCATTCCCCTTTCCCGCGAGGCCAATCCCTTGTTTGTAACACTTTTAAAAAGTGTCTAGTGAGGTGCAAACATCAAAAATACAACAACTTGCACCAAAATTGGGCACATTTTCAACACTTTCTAGACCCAGACACAGTAGTAAATCTGCCCCATTATGCCCAGACAACCCTGGGGCCCCTTAAGGGAGCCTTTACTGTCTGGCCATGTATGGTATGGACACCAATCATGTCACGCAGATTCCCACGGATTGCCCCCCTGTTTGTGTCTTTATGTTTTGTGTCGTTGATTGCGGTATACAAGGAATTAAGTAGAGAAGAAGTTTTTTTGGGGAAAGCATTAGCGTGTGGCTGCAGCTGGGTATTAAAGCTGTTGGCCCACTCTTGATCGCATAAGCACAATGCCAGGTAGGTCCTTATTATAATACCAGGTAAGTCTTTATTATTTTATTTTTCTTTTAATTGACATTTTTTTTTTTCATTAAAAAATTTTTTTTTCAGTTTTAACACTAGCCACTGGAGCACACATAATAGGCTGACATTTCCTGTTTTCTGCAGCTCAATATTCAAGTTTGCTGTGTAGATTGGGGCAGTTGAGTAGAGTCATCTCATTATCATTAGAAGTGTTTAATAATGAAATTACTTGTCATAGGACACCAAACCGTTAACATTTTGGTATTTTGAAATATTATATTATTTCTGACTATTATATTTGCATTCATTCAGATACGTCTTATCAGCCAAAACTCAAATGGTAGGTATAGATTTTATAATGAGCTATGTCTAGATTATTCCTTGATAAGAGCAAACATATACTCTAAGTAAGTGTGTATAATATATAATGAAAGCTTACTTCTTGAATTTAATAATTTTCCACTTCTGCGTTTTATTGATCTGGAAAGGACTTGTTTCTCTTGACTTGGCTCTACATTTCTTCTTGGAACACAACTTAAAAATAAATAACATCTCACAAGTGGGACATCTGTTTATAGAATAAAGTCAGACAGACGGGGCAGTGTAAGACATTCTTCTTGTATGGTACAAACGATTCCAAAAATGTGAATTTCTTTCATTTCTGTCCTCCATATTACAAATATATTTTGAGAACATGAAATGCTCAAAGATTTAAGACCTCTAACCCATGAAGCTCTTGGTGTTACTTTGAACAATACGTTGTGTGTTTAAAATAAGTTTGGCAAAGATGGGAAAATATACAGATTTGTTTTTACTTCGATTTCGGGAAATGTACCAAATCCCGTATCTCCAATAAAAAAAAAAAAAGTCACGGCAGATGGTTAAACTAGAAAACAGTATTATGAAACTTAATAAACGGAGGACAGGATGATTTCCATCCTACTGTGCAAACTGTGATAAGGTGATTGTAATTACAGCCTGCTAATCTGACTTCACAATTATTTTGTTTTAATGTTTGATTAAATATGCATCAAGTTTATTATTTATATTTGTAGTTTTCTGTTTGAATAAAAGTTCAGTAAATATTAATAGGGTATTCCAGTAAAATATTATACCCAATCGTACAATACTTAGTGTAATATTCAGTCATATTGTTCCTTGTTTAAAAAAAAATAATCTGAAAAGTTGGATTTTTTTTATACCTGCCCCACCTCAACTACAAAAGAAATCAAAGAAGGAAGGAAGTCAGTCTAAGGCCCCTTGCGCTTCATGTTCATCTTTTTTTTTAATAAAGGGGTTTTACCACAGTCCTTAATTATCACTATAATTTTCTGATCACTGCGAACCCACCAATGGGACCCACACGATTGTTAAAACAGGGGTCCCGACCCCCATTTCCTCACTGCACCCCCCGCAGTGAGGAGGAGCTTAAATGGAGCGGCGGTTGAGCATCAGCCAGCTGCTCCATTCAATGTCTATGAGAATGACAAAAACAGCCGAGTGCCGCTCCATTCAATGGGGGTTCAGAACCTCCGTTCTCATGATCATTGGGGGTAACAGCATGGATAGGTGATAATTTATAATTGTGGGAACACCCCTTTAGAAGTAAGATCAGAATCAGAATGTGATGTAGGAGGAAGGAGATACATTCCCTAAAATTTGTTTCTCTACCTTGAGCTTAGATCATATCCTCCTTTTGAAATGGAAAAAAAAGAAGATGACATACAGGATACAGGAGAGCTAATTTTTGCACAATACATATCCTTAGCCCAATCTTAATTTTACTTCCCAGCATTCCTTGCAGTGTACAGTTTATCCTCAGAAGATGTGTTTTGGGAAGAAAAGTTTTCCCTGACTGCTCTTGATTGACGTGCTCACATGTTTACAGGATACTCATAGAAGGGGCGTCATCTCTTAAGCCAAAGAATAGTACAAAAAGAGTCAATTGGCACGGCTCAGCAATATGAACTCCATGGTTGTATGGTAGAGATAATCTATTCGTGATGTATTTGTTTTATCAATGCAACGCTACTACTGGTTTCAGAAATTACCAACTTTAGTAAAACTTTTTTTACTTGCCCTTTCCCATCCCTTGGTTGAACTTGATGGACATGTGTCTTTTTTCAACCGTACAAACTATGTAACTATGTAACTAATAAAAAATATATATTGAGACATATCCTTTTTTCTAAGGTTTTATTTTTTGATTGTATATTTTTGACTCTTTACATGATTATGGAGACATCAATATTACCTGAGCTGCTACAATAGCAGAGAACTTCCAGAAAGTGGTTTACAACAGTCACAGGGACAGAAAGTGACCTACTATCTTCTATAGTAGAGTGTTGTGGGCATGCTCTGTGACATGTGCAGAGGGGGAGGAGGTGAGCTGTGACCATCACCTACTGTCAATAGTGTTATTCTGTGTTATCTGCCTCTAGCCTTATTATAGTGGTATTCTAATATGTTTGAAAGTCTCCTGAAAACCCACATTTGCCCGTGTATTACTCCTTAGCACATACCCCCAGCTCTTTCGTGAATTTTATGGGAAAGCCAACTTTATTCCGTATTTTCAGCTTTCTGCTTTTGTCAGTCTTCAAACAACTTGCTCTCATTGAGATTTTGTACTAGCAGCATTATGATTCAAGCTTTTGTTTGCACAAGATTAGATTACTGCAATTCTTTGTTTACAATCTTTCTCAATCTCGCATAAAGCGGCATGCAGCTCTGGCTTTAACCCTAATTCAGTTAAGCTTTTAGAGGATACATGTTTGTTTTCTGTGGGAATTCACTTTTCAATGACAATACTTTACTGGCTTCAAGGCAAAAGATTGGACTTCAATGTTCACTTCTGATTATTTACCTAAAACTGCTTTTGCTACTTGCCTGAATTACCTTTTTTGCCTTTATCGCTCTTATTACGTTTTTTTTTATCAGTCATATCATGTTTACAGCATTGATTGTTTAAAAGGTTTGTCTGTTAGTTAACATAACATAGAACGCGTCAGTACTATTACCATGCAATAATCACAAAGTTTCTGTATGATATATTTATTTATATATTTTTATTATATTTAAGTCAAGCTCAACTACTTTACATATTATAATAAGGAACCAAGGCTGTACATACCATAGAGGCAGACCATTCAGCTGGTATGGGGCCCTTGGGAGACAACCCCGGCCCTGGTTGGTCCCATCCTCTTTACTATTGGGTTATGAGAACCTGTGCCAGACTCTCCTCTACAGAGGGACTACATTGTTAGCAAACATGGAGTTGGGAACTGCCCCAAGTGTCATGGAAAGATGATAGAAAAGGAAACAAACATCATGTCCTTCTGTCCTGAGTGGCAAAATTCGCTATTGTAAAGGGGGCCTATTTTAATCTCACGCCACTGTAAGTGTCCTTTTACACTGGCCAATTTGGACCATAAAAATGAGCGCCGATAAATGAGACCGCTCGTTGATTGATGCTCGTTTGCGCCTTTCAGAAGAAGCTATGATCAGTAATGTATGGGGATGAGCGATCATTAATACGATCACTCGTCCCCATGCATTTCCATCATGGTGGGAACACATATCCCTGTTTACACATGGAGATGTGCTGCCGACAGCTATAATATTTTGTGCTGCACAAACAATACGGTCAGTGTTTGCTCGTTTATCAGCTAATCATTGCAGGCCATTTCAGGGCAATGATGGGGAACTAGCGTGATATGAACGCTCCAATATCCGATCATTGGCCCTTGTAAAAGGGCCTTAAGGAACTATTTTATGAATCTCTTTCTCTATAAGCTGTAACAATTTTGATTATAAAGAAAGGTGATGGCAGTAAAATCACCGTTCTGCAAGTGTCCTGTAGGGGAAACCGATTTGGATTGCTGTCGCAGCTTGCATCAATATAATGGAACACATGTTGTACGGAAAAATGTATTATGTACTTTAAAAACATTATAGGTTTAACTTCACAGTTTTGAAAAACTTCTAGAAAAAGAGGTGCGAAGTATTGGTGTGTGTGAACAAGAACTATGAGAATAAGGAAGAGAAATGTGTCTCATTTGGCTACTGAGTTGCACCAAATTTATCATGCCACTTGCAATTCTAGAATAACTTGTGCAATTTGCATAACAGACTATTATTACTCATGCGTTTTTTACTCATGGTTTGCTCACAGAGTCTGCGACATTAACATTATCGGAGAAGGTCCATTCGTATAATACAACACCTGTATTCTACTGATGGTGCCTACAGGAGTGAAACAAAGTCATACTAATAAGAACCTATTTGGAAATAGTCACTAATATTTTAATTAAAGGGACTTTAAACCAGCATGCCACTCTTATTGCAATTTGTTTTATTTCTCATCATGCCTTTTTGTTTAATTTATAACTGTTCGTCACTTTATGAATGTATGTTAGTAATAACCCACAGTATTTAGCACTGCCCATGGGAAAAAGACAGCTGCAAACTCAATTAACGCTCCAATTATTTGCAATTTAATTACATAGTTAGCACTGTATATGTTTCTGGAGAAAGAAGAAAATAACTATAGGGTCTTTTCTTATTGTGGTCATTGAAAACCATAAACAAGGTGGCAATCTGTTTTCTGCTGGCTTTTGGTCAGTAAACATTGATGTAATAAACTACATTTAATTATTAGGATAATCCTTTAAAACACTGTAGAGAATTCACAAATGGATTGCAGGACACTCGGTTCCACAATCAATAACAACACATTAAGAGTCAAAATTGATGTCTGCAGTGGCCACAAAGACAGAAATAGAGCAAAAGCATTGGAGAAGATTGGTCTCTGTAATAACCTCATGCTCTGGACTTTCTTGATTTGAGTCATTAATTTGATTGTGTCCATTTATATCTGGGTATTGCATTTGCCCAATTGTATATACTCAATACGAGAGCCTATGACAATATGTTGCTATATATTTTTCGACCATGGAAACAACTAAAAGGTATTAAGGTTTTTTGGGACATTTAAAGAGGCTCTCTCACCACATTATAAGTGCCCTATCTCCTACATAAGGAGGTGGGCGCTATAATGTAGATAACAGCAGTGCTTTTTATTTAGAAAAACAATCTATTTTTACCACGTTATTAGCGATTTTAGCTTTATGCTAATGACTTTCTTAATGCCCAACTGGACTTGTTTTTACTTTAGACCAAGTGGGCATTGTACAGAGGAGTGTATGACGCTGACCAATCAGTGACCAATCAGCGTCATGCACTTCTCGCCATTCATTTACTCAGCGCTTAGGAATCCTGCTAGATCAGTATGTGATGTCTTATACTGACACATTAACGTTACTGAAGTGTTTAGACAGTGAATAGACATTCCTTCTAGCCAGGACGGGATGTGTATTCACAATCCTGACACTTCGCTAACGTTTCTGTGGTACTTACAGCAGAGCAAGCGTAATCTAGCGAGATCTCGCTGTAAATGACAGGTTACAGCGAGATTACGCTTTGCTCTAATGTAAGTACCACAGAAACGTTAGCGAAGTGTCGGGATTGTGAATAGACATCCCGTGGAATGTCTATTCACTGTCAGGACACTTCAGTAACGTTAATGTGTCAGTATAAGACAGCACATACTGATCTAGCAGGATCCCTATGCGCTGAGAAAATGAATGGAGAGAAGTGTATGACGCTGATTGGTCACTGATTGGTAAGCGTCATACACTCCTCTGTACAACGCCCACTTGGTCTAAAGTAAAAACACGCCCAGTTGGGCATTAAGAAAGTAATTAGCATAAAGCTAAAATCGCTCCTAATGTGGTACAAATAGATTGTTTTTCTAAATAAAAAGCACTGCTGTCATCTACATTATAGCGCCCACCTCCTTATGTAGGAGATAGGGCACTTATAATGTGGTGACAGAGTCTCTTTAAGTAAAGCTTCACTGTGATATATTGGGAGTGCTCCTTTGGAGTGACCCAAAAGCCAGGGGATATGAATTTACTTTCAGTCTACTCAGAAGTTTAATGCATGAGATGGAATCTTTTTACTCAAGGTTTTAAACGCATTAAATAAACATCGTAATAAGGATGGGGGCTTATTTTTTTAAAAATAATTATTTAAAAAAAATAAAAATCTCATCCTATAACGTTATAACAGAATTATTGTACTGTCTGAGACCAGATACACCATCTTTCATACTGACAATAGGAAATCAAGGATTGTAGAAAGCTGACACAGATCTAAGTCAATTTGCTTTGGGCAAGGTTATATTGGGAGAAGTCTAGTTGAGCTATGTTCTCACGCTACATCTTGGTTCAGTAAGTAGTTGCATCGCCAACCCTGTAAACCATACATGCAATTTGCCTACAGTCAGAGGAAATGTTCTTCTGGTACTGCCCTGCTGCTTCCGGCAGTGTACTTTTCTTCGAATGGTGACCACAATTATTAACTGCTTGACGTCGCAGTCATTTTTTAGTTTTTTCATTTATGTTTTTTCCTCTTCACCTTCTAAAAGCAGTCATTTCTCTTTTTTTCCATTGACATAGCCATATGGGCGCTTGTTTTTTGCAGAATGAGTTGTAGTTTTTAATGCCATCATTTAATGTACCACATAAGGTACTGGAAAACAGGAAAAAACGTTTTGTGAAGTGGGATAGGAAAAAACTGTGATTTTTCCATTGTTTTTTGGGTTTCGTTTTTACAGCATTCACTATGTGATAAAAACGATATGTTAACTTTATTCTGCAGTCCGTTACGATTACGAAGATGCCAAGAAAAATAGTTTTGTGTCGCCATATCATGACAGCCAGTTTAAAATCTTTTGTCGATGGAGCAGTGTGAGGGCTTGTTTTGTGCCCGGCCAATTTGGGTTGCATGTGTTTTTTTTATCAATCTTAATGATATTTTTGGGGAGCTAAGGTGGCAAAGAACAATTCTGTATTTTTTTTTATTTCTAATTGTTAGAGTTCACCCTGCGGCTTGAATAATGTTATAATGTACTAGTTCAAACTTTTACAGATGCTGCAATATCAATTATGTTAATATTAGTTTTTTTACATTACTTTAGGGGGAAAATAGGAAAAGGTTTTTTTTAAATTAACTTTCAATATTATTTATTTGTTTATATGTTATTAAAAGCTTTGTTTAACTGTTTTTTAATTTTTCTTCTTTTTTTATTCCCCCTAGTGCTTGATTGCTTGTACAATACACTGCAATACCTATGTATTGCAGTGTATTGCAATTTTTACCAACTCCTATTAATCCCTACCTCTAGGCTTAATTGGAGGACAAAGATGGCAGGCATGGTGGCCTTAATTAGGCACCCAGGCTGCCATGACAACCATCGGCATCTGTGATCACGTGGCAGGGGGCTAATAAGGTAAAACGGTTTAGATGCTGCAATCGCTATAGGCCACAGCATCTAAGTAGTTAACTTCGATCCCAACCTGTTATCGGCCAACATCCGCTGAATGTGGAGCAGGCTCAACTCATGAGTCCGCTCTATACGCCCCCTTTACAGTCAGTTACATCAAATATCAGAAGGTTAAACAAATAGGTTACAGTTATGTTGGTGGGGGAAAAAAGTTATATTATGAAAGGGGTTGGTTTAGATCTTTAATTGGGCATCTCAACATATAGGGTTAAAAATGGCAAACAATAGATGTGGTTAAGAGCCATCATCAGTGACTGCCGCTCAGCTTCATAGACACAAGTATGGATACAAATGAGTCTCAAATATATTATGTGGATACAACCCTGACCTCCACTAGACTGAGCAGGACCATGAAAAAACAACAACCGCAAAAAACAAAATTGTTAGAAAAGAAACTGCAATGGTGAAACTTGAAGAACTACATCAGTAGGATCAATTTCCGCCTGTATAATTGGTGAAATGCATAGTAAGCCTCCCATTAATGTCCATGAAACCTCTCACAGTGAACAAACTAACTTGATGTGTCAAATGATACAATAGATGGAGCTGCTTCTGTGTAATGCAATCATTCTTGGTTCACAGGTTCAATTCTCCACTTCTCTGATATAAATACAAATTGGCACAAAGGGAAAACTACAGACCAGATATTCATGAGCTTACGTAGACAACATAGTTTCAGTGTTGTTATTTAAAATGCATTTTTATTTATTATTGTTTAACTGTAACCATTTATGCGTTTTTACCATTAACATATTTGCTTATATCACCGCCAAGCCTGAAAGTATTCATCATTGTCCCTTGATGAAAAAAAACTTCTATAGGTGCAAACATTAAAGGATAACTAAACGTTCAACAAACTTCTGACATGTCATAGTGACATGTCAGAAGTTTGGATTGGTGGGGGTTCGAGCACTGAGTCCTCCACCAATCGCTAAAACAAAGCGGCAGAAGTGCTCGTGTGAGCGCTCAGCCACTTCGTTTCTGTTCGGATTTTTACGGAAAGCCGATGTATCGGAGTACAGGCTCATATACTTTTTATTGAGCCGCATAAAACAGTGTTTCCCAAAAAGGATTTACAGAAACCTGGTCAGGTTTCTATAGGCACAGAAAACTGATCTCGCACTCATGGAAAATGGTTGGCATATGGGCAGGCAAAGCAGTCAACCACTCTCTGCCAGAACATATATTTTGAGTATTGGAATACTTTCGCAACCCCACATGCAGCTTTTCAGGTAACCGTATGTGTGAGTTTTTCCTAAGTTCAGAATAGCAATTTCCAGGGGTTGGTAAAAAAGTTGGGAACCACTTCTTTATAGAAATTTCTGTGTACTCCCTAGTGTAGTTGTATTATAGGATGAGAACCTACCAGACCCAAAGATACTGTGAAATATACAGTGTGTATGTGTGTATATATATGTATATATATATATATATATATATATATATATATATATATATATATATATATATATATATATATATATATACTGTCCATGTGGGCCATATGTATAAACTGTGTCCCTCCCAAATCAACTATAGCCACAAATTGTTGCAGAGTATATAATTAATGAGAATAAATAAATAAATAAATATATATATATATATATATATATGTATATATATTTATATATACAACTGAGCCATATTTTATATCTCTTTACATCTTCAAGGGTTATTCCACTTTCAGCTAATAAAGTTATACAATTTTTCAATTAACTTTTTGTATAATACCCCAATAAGGTTCCATAGTATAAAAGTACTGCATTATAAACAATGGCAACATTTTGGGCCTTCTTCATAGAAATAGTTTTTTTTTATACATTTCAAAAATCATAAAACCAGCCTAGAAAATATATCTGCAATACAATATTAATAATATTCCAATATTGTTTACTGTGACAGATCCCAACCATCCTTTTAAAGTCACATACTTGAGGGCTTTACCCAGAGGATTATAACCAAGACTTATTAAAACAAGAATGATAATTTTCCTATTTATAATGCATTGATTTTGCATTCCATTTAAATATTTTACTAACTATTTATCATAAATCTAAAAGAATTATATTTCAAAGTGCTTTTTGCATGAATCTATTTGAAATAAATTCATTGGGGTCATGACTGTGATCATTTGAACCTCTGTTTTGGATGCCATAATGGAATGTTGGGAGCGTTGAAGGAGAGGTACAACAATATAATTAAGGCAAACAATCTCTGATTGCCTTTTTTGTCCTTTACTTGGGTTGCCGGCATCGTGCTTGTCAATCTTGCCTTGTTGAATGAGCAAGTTTCCCATTTCATTACTTTGAATGCCTAGAAGTTATTACCATTAACACGTTTCAGTATGTGCAGTAATGAACAAATGAAACATAAAACGAGAATATTGACTGCTGCATTCCTCGAATAGCATAAGTCTTAATAATGTTTTACTGTGATTTGTATGAACGGCCTCTTTTTTTGCTTGTCCAAGCTATTTTAAAGCATTAGTACTATTGAAAGAAACGCAGCTTCAACATGAACTTTTAGTGAAATCCAAATGCTTCTTTAAAGTGACTTCCTTTCGAGAGAGTGTAAAGAAAAAGGCGCTGTAGACTTGCAGTTAATTACCAGGGGTGGATGCTATTATGTTGCTTGCATACTTTATCTTGGACGGTATAATACATTCTAATAAAGACATTATTTGTCACTTCAGTGAACCATAGAAAATACAAGGGAAATGGTATTGTAAGGCATACTGTGCCGTATTATAATAGCCTCAGTCTAATAATGTCATGGGACATTTTCATTTATGGTGTCAGAAATAGACTGCAGTTTACCAAAAGGGTCTATATAATAGAAATGACAAGAAGTACAATAATATGCAATTACTGGTTGGGAGGGCCCTTTATGTAATGTGATGTCATTTACAGTTCTACAGTTTGGTAAATTGGTATGTTTGCGTGTATGATTATTATTTCTGTATAGTTTCGTTTGGGAAACCAGTTTAAAATTGGAGTTTCCCCGTGACATGCTGAACGTTGGTAGTCCAATGCTGGGATGCTTTGTGCAGCATTATACATTGTCCATTCAAATCAATGGACATTTGTTATTTAGATCTGAGAGCCACATCTATTTCCTCTAACTAATAGAGTGGGGACCCTTTGTGTTCCCTAATAAAGCATTTAACATGAGGTTGTCTAAACCAGACAACCCCTTTACGGATACCTCTATAGAAATGAGCCACTATTATTTTGCTCAACCACCATATAACCACATTGTGTAGATGATACACGTTAATATACGATTGTGACAATTCCTTTTTCTAAAACAAAATTATCTTATTTTTTTTATTTGCATCACTGGATACGAGTATTTATGAATTTACAAGCAGATTAAAATCATCACCTTACGACATGTCCTGTTTTTGGATTATTTTTTTTTGCAACTATGCAGGTGTATGTATTGTTTCACAGTAGCTATTTTTAATGTAATAATTTCTTTACCTGGATGAAAAGCGCTCAAGTTGCTAGGAGAGCCCCCCCCCTCCCTCACTAGAAGTAAAAACCACAATTTGTATTGAGATCAGTTATTTTTGCTTTTTCAGAACCAAAGACAACTTCGTGGTATCAATTCTGCAGTTACAAAACTGTAGTGCAGGTTACATTGATCATGTATGAACTAAGACACTTCAGAGTATAAAAAGTAGGAAAGAAGGAAAGTTACAATAAAAAAAACATTGCTTCATATTACCTTTGTAATATGATGTCAAATAGAACTCTGTATATGACATCAGAAGCGTATGGAGGTGCAGTTGAGCCCCCCCTAGACTTTTAAGGGTACCTTTTTTTACGGCTTTGTATAACTTGGGGGTTGTATGGAGCCATTAAACCCTCATGTGCATGAGTCCTTAGAGCTCAAACTTAGTTAAATTCTGCTGTCATATATCTAGAATGCCATCTACACTGAGAAGCCAACACATTTTTGATAAAACTGAACGACAGAAACATAAAGTTTTTAGTCTAAAGCTGAAGGTTATGAAGACAGAGGAAGTCATTACCAATACCTCAATCAATAAAATAGCCTTGCAGCAAATATGCTAGAGCCATGAACACATTGATTTTCAAGCTATTTGAAATAGGCTCCAGGGTATTCTAAATGTTGAACTAAGACTCGAAGCTGTAAGGGTCAGAAGCATCTCTGGAAATAGCAAAAACAGGACTGCAGGTCATAATCCATTGCTCTGAAATACTTTAAAAAAAAAAGTTTCTACTAGCCACAATATAAAGACAGAATGTCAACCAAGAAGCAGCAAGGAATAGAGTGAAGCATGTGTAATAACATAAACCTAGGCCACCGATATTGGGGGTCATTTATGAAGATTTGTGGCCATTATAGTATGTTTTATTACTTCTAAAAAAAATGAATACTAAGCTAAACATTTTTAATTTTTATTGAGAAAATTTGAATGGACAATATGGAAAAGCCAGAGCACTGTAGCAAACCAAGTTACAAGTTAGAAACGCAAATTAGGACAAATGTATAAAAAAAAAATGCGGGACCACTGGTGATCCGCTGATGTCACCAGGACAGATACATATCCACTGCAGCGCCCACTACAGGAGATTTAGTCTGCGTTCACTTGTATAGAATTATGAACCAAGCATGCTATAAAAGTTTGAAATTTACACCTTATGCTAATGATGATCCCAATCCAAAATCCGCTCAGACAGAGAATTCAACTATCTGTACATGCAGGTTTAGTTACAAATACACATACTGTACACAGCTGTCACTTTGAGTATAGTCCGTAGGCTTAAATGTATACAGTGGGTCTGATAGCTTCCTGTACATTTGAAATATTGGCTCTAAGAACATATTAGTAAATAAAGTTCCAAAATATGATCATTTGTGACCACTACAACAAAATATAGAACAATTTCAACTCAAAAGAATCAGTCAGAAGTATCAAGATAGTGCATGACTCCCTTACCAATAGGCGTTGTCTTCCTACTAGTAGGTCTTCCAGTGCTTTTTGATATACTGGTATTATTTACTGCTTTTATTATAATTGTATGTCCTAAGCATGAAGCCATTTCAATGGGTGCAGTGGAATACTGAAATGTAAACTGAATGGAAACATTATCTATAATTTCTGGGCTTTAAAAAATTATTTATTGCATAAACAAATAAGTTGAGGAAAAGATACTATGAACAAGCGCCTGCTCAATGGCTCATCTGCTTTTGGATAAGCAGAATTATTTTTCGAGGATAGACTCTCTCTCTAAGTAGATAACAATAAGTATCTTAAGGGATGTACTTTTAATCCCTGACTTGAAGTGAAGCTTTAATGCATGCAATGAGAACTATTATTCAGAATTTATCTATTTTTCCCTCTTTTCAGTTATAAAATACCAGATTCAAGACCGCTGCACGTAGCTTAAACGGTGACCAACTGGGAAACTTCACAGTTGCTAAGTGTTTACTTTTACCTGCATCATCATGCATTAGCTCAGAAAATATATCCTCCGGTTTGAATGATACAAAAAATTTTATAGAAACAACATAGAAGTAAGTCAAAATATAAAATTGCGTAAGGGCACAATACACCAATGTCACTCGCTGGAATTTCAGCATAGCCAGGAGTACTGCACTTTTGTAGATCCGCTGGACCCTTAAAATTGTGTGTTGAAATGGGAAATTTTGGCAAGATCTCCCACTATTTTTCTCTTTCTCTGCTCTTTCTTTTTCTTTTCCTCTCTTTCCTTTTTCCCCACGCTTGGATTCCTACTCCTCTTTTATACCTTCAACCCTAGGTCTCTGCCTCCAGGTCTTGCTTACCTCTTTCTAAACTTTTTGTTCTTTGTCTCCTTGTGACCTCTAATTAAGGGGATTCCCTACGTTCCTTCTCCTTTCTCCAGTGTTTTTCTCCCTTCTGTTTTTATGTTTGTCCTTCCTCTTTTCCCCTATCTAATTCTAAAATTGTCGGTGGTTTCTGCAGGGTGAGGCCCAGCTTTACATTATAATCTCTACTTGTTACCCTTGCTGCCGCAGCCATTTTTCGTTTTTTTTTTCCTCCCCGCTTTCCAAATGCCACAACTTTACATTTACTGTCGATATAGCTAAATGAGGGCTTGTTTTTTGCAGGATAAGTTGTAATTTTTCACAGCACCATTTAGTGTACCATATAATTTTACTGGGAAGCTAAGAAAAAATTCTATGTGGGTAGGATCGGTAGTTCACCCCGTGGTAAAAGTGACATGTAAACTTTATTTTGTGGGGTCAATATGATTACAGCGATGCCAAATTTATATAGTTTCTTTTATGTTTTACTAGTTTTTCAAAGACAAAACTAATAATAGTTTTGTGTCGCTACATTCTGAGAGCCATCATTTTGTCGATAGAGCAGTGTGAATGAGCTGTAGTTTACATTGTGACCATTTTGGGGTACATGCCATTTTCGTTCACTTTTTATTAGATTTTTTTGTGGCAGACGAGTTGACCAAACAAAAGCAATTTTGGCGTGTTTTTTTTTTTTTTTTTACTTTTGCCGTTTGCTTTAAGTAATAGTATATTGTAATAGTTCAGACTTTTATGGATGTGGTTATCCCAGTTATGTGTGTGTGTGTGTGTGTGTGTGTGTGTGCATATTTATTTTTTTTTTTTTACATTACTTTAACCCCTTCCCGACCACCCCATGTAGATTAACAGGCTGCAGAGCTGGTCCTTGTGCCTGAAGTCCGTTAATCTACATATGCTCCTAACAGAGCACACAGGCGCTCCCCGCAGCCCGGCATCTCCCAGTACAGGCTGCTACTAGCAGCCTTAGTACTGGGGGAAAACATCTGGTCGGATCACAGTGGTGATCCGAACCGATTAACCCCTTAAATGCTGCAGTCAATAGTGACCGCCGCATTTAAGTTGTTATAGCAACATCGGCACCCCGCTACGCGATTGCGGGGGGGGGGGCGATTGTTGTGGGGGGACATTGCTATGGCAACCGGAAGTCTAACAAAATCTATTGAAGGCGATTAAGTCGTGCCAGAGGCAGGACCTAATATACCTCCTGTCAGTGTGAAACTGACAGGTATAATACCCTGCAATACATAAGTATTGCAGGGTATTATATCAACGATCCAACAATTGTATCTTCAAGTCACTAGTGGGACTAAAGAAAAAAGTTAAAAAAAGTTACAAAAAAATTTACGAAAGTAAAATGTCAAAATAATACAATTTCAAAATCACCTTTTTTCCCTTATAAAGTCCTTTATTATTAGAAAAAAATGAAAAAAAAAACCAAAACTATGCACAATTGGTATTGCCGCATCTGTAACGGCCTGAACTATAAAAATATAATGTCATTTATCCCGCACGGTGACTGCCATAAAAAAATAATAAAGAAACTATACTGGAATCGCTATTTTTAGTCACGTCCGCTCCCAAATAATTCAATAAATAGAGATCAAAAAGTTTCATGTACCCAAAAATTGTAACGATAAAAACTACAGTTTGTTCTGCAAAAAACAAACCCTCACACAGCTTTCCTGATAGAAAATTACAAAAGTTGTGGCTCTTAGAATATGGCGACATAAAAACAAAATATTTTTTTTAAAACCGTGATTTTATCGGGCAAACACCGTAAAACATAAAAAACCTATATACATATGGTATCGCCGTAATCTCATCGACCCACAAAATAAATTAAATATGTCATTTATAGCGCACGGTGAACGCCGTAAAAAAAAGAATAAAAAAACAATAGAAGTTTTGACGGCCTAATTACACTAAATTCAGCAGAAAACCTATGGGATCAAAATGCTCACTATACCCCTAGATAAATTCTTTTTAGGGCTGTAGTTTCCCAAATGGGGTCACTTCTGGGGGGTGTCCACTGTTTTGGTCCCTCAGGGGCTTTGCAAATGCGACATGACACCTGAAAACCAAGTGAGTAAACTTGAGCTCCAAAAGCCATATAGCGCTCCTTTCATTCTGAGCCCCACCGTGTTTCCAAACAGCCGTTTATTACCACATATGGGGTATTTCCGTTATCAGGAAAAATTGCTTTACAGATCTTGGGGTGCTTTTTCCTCTTTATTCCTTGTAAAAATTGATAATTTCTAAGTTTTATTGAAAAAAAATTTGATTTTCATTTTTACAGACTAATTCCTGTAAATACAGTAAAAAAACCTATGGGGTTAAAATGCTCACTATACCCCTTGATGAATTCCTTGAGGGGTGTAGTTTGCCAAATGGTGTCTTTTTGGGCTTGTTTCCACTGTTTTGGCACTACAAGACCTCTTCAAACCTGACATGGTGCCAAAAATATATTCTAATAAAAAGGAGGCCTCAAAATCCTCTAGGTGCTCCTTTGCTTCTGAGGCTTGTGTTTCAGTCCATTACCACACTAGGGCCACATGTGGGATATTTCTAAAAACTGCAGTATCTGGGCAATAAATATTCAGTTGCGTTTCTCTGGTAAAACCTTTTGTGTTACAGAAAAAAATGGATTAAAATGGATTTTCTGACAAAAAAAATAAATTTGTACATTTCACCTCTACTTTGGTTTAATTCCTGTGAAACACCTAAAGGGTTAAGAAACTTTATAAATGCTGTATTGAATACTTTGAGGGGTGCAGTTTTTAAAATTGGGTGACTTATGGGGGTGTCTAATATGGCCCTCAATAGTGGCCCTCAAAGCCACTTCAGACCTGAACTGGTACCTATAAAAATAGGTTTGGAAATTTTCTTGAAAATGTGAGAAATTGCTGGTAAAGTTCTAAGCCTTGTAACGTCCTAGAAAAATAAAAGGACGTTCAAAAAATGATGCCAACATAAAGAATACATATGGGAAATGTTAATTAGTAACTATTTTGTGTGGTATTACTATCTGTATTACAAGCAGATACATTTAAATTTAGAAAAATGCAAATTTTTGTTCATTTTCTCTAAAGTTTGGTGATTTTCACAAACAAATACTGAATTTATTGAGCAAATTTTTCCCACTAACATACAGTACAATATGTCACGAGAAAACAATCTCAGAATCGCTTGGATAGGTAAAAGCATTCCCAAGTTATTACCACATAAAGTGACACATGTCAGATTTGAAAAAATTGGCTGCGTCCACAAGGCCAAAACAGGCTCAGTCCTGAAGGGGTTAAGGGAAAAAATGGAAAATGGGAGGTTTTCAGATAACTTTGAATATTTTTTTCTTATAAATAAACCTTAGTTAAAAGTTAATTAGTCCACAGGAAACTTGAACCAGTGATAATTGGATGATTGGATCGCTTGCACAATATACTTTAATATTGCAGTTGGGAACGAAAAGTTGAACTGTTGTTGCAGTGAGATATCGGCTGTAACATGCCTTTAACCATTCTGCGTTTGAAGCGGGCTCAGTCTGTGAGCCCGCTCCTAATTTCCCCTTCGCAGTTATGGCGTAACTACGTGAAATGTTGGTGACTGTACCTTAAAGAGACTCTGTCACCACATTATAAGTGCCCTATCTTGTACATAAGGAGATGGTGACAGCAGAGCTTTTTATTTAGAAAAACTATCTATTTTTACCATGTTAGGAGCGATTTTAACTTTATGCTAATTAGTTTCTTAATGCCTAAGTGGGCGTGTTTTTACTTTAGACCAAGTGGGCGTTGTACAGAGGAGTGTATGATTCTAACCAATCAGCGTCATGCACTTCTCTCCATTCATTTAGTCAGTGCATAGTGACACCGTGTTGTTTGCTCTGTGCTGTCTTATACTGACACATTAATGTTAATGAACCTGTCATTTACAGCGTGATCTCTCGAGATTACGCTTTGCTCTGCTGTAAGTACCACAGAAACGTTAACGAAGTGCCGGGATTGTGAATAGACATCCCGTCCTGGCTGGAAGGAATGTCTAGTCACTATCTAAACACTTCAGTAACGTAAATGTGGCAGTATAAGACAGCACATAGTGAACAACACAGTGTCACTATGCGCTGACTAAATGAATTGAGAGAAGTGTCCTGACAATAAATATACATTACCTCCAGCCAGGACGTGATGTGTATTCAGACTCCTGACACTTCTGAATCTTTTCTGTGAGATTTTCAGCAAGGCAAACGTAATCTCGTGAGATTACACTGTAAACTGTCATTTAAAACGAGATTACGTTTGCCTTGCTGGAAATCTCACAGAAAAGATTTAGAAGTGCCAGGATTCTGAATAGACATCACGTCATGGCTGGAGGTAATGTATATTCATTGTCAGGACACTGTAGTAACATTATAGTGTGTTTATGTGGCTGCACATAGCAATATTGCTATATCTCTATCTGCTGTGTAAATGAATGGGGAGAAGTGTATGACACTGATTGGTCAGCGTCATACACTCCTCTGTAGAACGCCCACTTGGTCTAAAGTAAAAACACGCCCACTTGGGCATTAAGAAAGTATTTTTTTTCTAAATAAAAAGCACTGCTGTCATCTACATTATAGCGCCGATCTCCTTATGTAGGAGATAAGGCACTTATAATGGGGTGACAGAACCTCTTTAATTCCGTTGTATCAAAGTTTACCTTATACCTATTATTTTTGTACCTGATGGTTGTACCTACTATTGATGTGGTTTCTCCTAATTGTTTAAATAAAGAATTGAAAAACAAACATACAAAATAAAACGTAAATGTAATTAAATATATCATTTAATTTTTTTAACCCTTTACTGACCAAAACGTCTTTCCGCGTCTTTAGCAGCCTTAGGCTAGGCCGCCGCCTTTTCACAGCAGCCTAGTCTAAATCCTGCATGGGTATCCAGTGCAGGCTGGAACGGGTGCTCCTGCTCCAATGGTAGCAATTGAAGTTTCCTTCGATTGTGGCCATTTAACCCCTTAAGTGCTCCCTCTGTCACCCATCCGCAGCCTCCGATGGGATGCCATGGCAGCCGAGAGCCTAACAAAGGCCCCCAGGCCTGTCCTGGCTATATGCCTATTAGGCTGAAGCAGAGGCATAGCCTAATAGATTGTCAGTGTTCTACTTACAGGCAATAATGCTTTGTATACTTATAAAGCTGGTCACAAAGGGGTTAATGTTTATGATGGTAAAAAGCTCTGAGCTGGGACTGTAATACGTCCTTGTGCAGGGATATTTCATGCACGTTAAGGCTTTGACACTTTTTTCACATTCGTTTTTGCTGGTTTTGAAATAAGCAGAATGGTTAAAGAAAGTATAATGCTTCACTGACCATGGAGGAACAACCTCTGCACATTTTTCATTTTAACCCTTGCCTGAAAAGTAAAGCATTGCTTGTAAAAGACACCGGTACAGTGTAATTTGTACAGCCATAAATAGCATGCGATGTAATGCTGGATCAGTGATTAGTTTACTCAATGTGATGCAGTTGATTAACTATCCATTTAAAATGAAATATTATATTTTTTATCCACTTACCTTTCAAATTGCATCTTGTTAAACAAAATTACATGGTTCATTTCAAAGCTATTTCTGTTTTCCTAGATAATTTGGGTTGCCTTTGTTTAATTTGTGCAGTCTCTATGTGTTCTCATAGGTAGAATGAATTACGCTAATAGAATATGTAATAAAAACATAATTGATCACTGAACTGTTTATTTTTCTGTTTAATTCTTGATAGGAAATCATGGAAAAGTCAACGGCTACATACTATTATACGTCATATATTCTAATACATTTTTAAGTATCAGCAACAATTTATATCAGAAAATCTGAAATTGAGCTAATTGAAAACTATATCCTAAATATTGACCTCATATATTAGTTCCTAGAATGCACTAGACCTGCTAGTATGTATGCAGCCATTACACAGTCATATGATCTTTCTTACACCAGGTTCACATCTGCATTTTGGTTTTATGTTGTTCTGCTCCAACATAGATGGAAAATTTTCGACAAATCAGATATTTGTTAAGTGATAACGTTCAGCTGTCAACCCTATCCACATTATTCAAATTAAAGTAATATCCATAACAATTGAATTTTAACAGTTTTTTTTGTGTGAAATCAATGGTTTTGGAGATTTCAACAGTAAGGGTGGCTTCACACGCAGCATTTTTAAGAAAATGCCATGGTTTTTGTGACGTTTTTAGTACAATTTTGTTGTGGCAAAAAAAAAACACTGCAGTTAGACGTTAGCTTAGAAGTCAAAAGGGAATGTGAAAATGCCACCTAAAAAAACAACAAAACAGGTAAACACAATTGCAAAAAATACCACCAAAAAAGCCATAAAAGTGCATGTACCATTTTACTACAAAACATGTTTGTGTGAAGAAAGCCTAATATTATCTACAGTTAAATATATATTTTTTTTTATAGAAGTCCAGTTATTTTATTGACCAATGGAAATCTAGTGGCCAAAGACCGATTGTAATCATATTTGTGAACACTAAGGGCCCTTTTACCCCGGCCAATTATCGGGCAAACGAGGTTTCACAGAACGTCTGGCCATGTAAGACCACCTAAGGCCTGCTTCACACACACTATTTTTCTTGCAATTTAAACTGCATAAAAAACTGTTCTAAAAATGTAAGCATTATTAAAATAAAACATGTATTTGTAAGGCGTTTTTAGAGACTTTTTTTGCTGAGGTTTTTATTTAGTGTCACTTTGTACATGTGTTTTTTTACGGCATTTTTGAAGTCTTATAGAGATGAGTGTGGGAAAATGGCTGAAAAAAACGCCACACCCAGATCATTTCTGCATTTGGAATAAAATGGCACTGACCACAAAATTGCCTAAAAAATGCCACAAACCAAAACAATGTTGTATGTAGTGCATCTGATATTTTGCAATAGACTTTAATGTGGCATTTGGCTGCACTAAAAAATGCAAAAAAACGCCACAGGGGTCATGTGAATGCTAGTTTCCGATCATTGCCCTGTGTAAACAGGGCAATGATCAGCTGATGAACAAACAATGGAAGCCGACATAATGGAAATCTATGAAAACAAACGATCATAGTAACGGTAACTTGTCCCTATACATAACCAATCTTTGCTCCTTGTGAAAGTAGCAAACGAGTGCCAATCAACAAGCTGCCTCATTGATCGGTGCTCATTTTCACATCCCATATTGGCCTGTGTCAAAGAACCCTAACTCCAAATGTATTTTTGTAGAATTGTCCTCAAACCTATGGTTACATCTCCTATATCTGAAAAAACGTACTGGCTCCATAACCAAGGGACCTTTTACACCGGCCAATATGGGCCATAAAAACGCTGATCAATGAGGCAGCTCGTTGTTTGGCGCTTGTTTGCTCCTTTCACAAGGAGCTATGATCAGTAATGTATGGGGATCAGTGATCATTACTATGATCGCTCTTCCCCATGCATTACCATCTTGTCTGCAAAACACCTCTCCTTGTTTACAAAGGGAGATGTGCTGCCGACAACTATAATATTATATCATTATCTAATATTGTGATGCATGCGTTTGCTCGTTCATCGACTGATCGTTGCCCTGTTTACACAGGGCGATGATTGGGAACGAGCGATCATATGAACACTCGTTTTCCCAATCATGGGCCAGTGTAAAAGGGCCTTAATACTGACCTTTTGTGAACAACCTTGTGTTTAAGATAACAAAAATTATAATGAATGACTGATGGATAAAACAATTGTTTGCGATAGTGGAAATCTATTTAGGTGGTTGTAATATTACCGACACCTGCTATCCCCAAATGGGGCGCTAACAGGGTGCAATAAACATTTGGATATACTAAGTGTGGTACCAGATTTTGTAGAAAAATAAAATAAGTATTTAGGTTGTAATAATGCTTTTTACGTAATAGACTAAAGCTTTAAACCATTATACAGTTACTCCCTGGAGATATTTTAAGAACACTTGAATCTTCTACTTTTAATGAATACCCCCTCACTGTGCCTCATTGTACCGCAAGCAATGAAGCTGGCGAGTGCTTTTTTGGACAATGACTCTGTGTTAACCTCGATTTTTCAGGATAAAAGTGTTGTAGGAATTGGGTGGGCGCATTCGTTCAAAATTACATTGGGAGCGCTAAAAAAAATACACTAGATCCTCTTTTTTTACCTGTTTTGTACTTGTCCTATGAATAGGGGGCACTATTGTAAATGTACATTAAGTCCAGTAATGTATAGCACATACTGTCTATATTTTGTGTCATTTTTAGCTTTTCAGCTCTTATAAAGGGAATTATGTTAATTTTTGCAGTACATCATAGTAAACATATGATGTTTTGCAGTTTGAAGTCTTGCTCGCCAATTAGTGTTTATTTTAACAAATTAATAACAATGTATAATCTTGTCTTAATTCAGTTCTGAAAAGGAAATACAGAATGAAAAACTAAATGTATTGATTCATTATATACAGTATGTGTTATTCCTCTCTGGTTTTGCAGCCCAGGAGGTGAGAACGCAAATGCCAAATATGTCTAGTTGATAAATTGAACAGTGCAGATATCGGGACCATGAACAAGGACATTTTATAAAAAATTATATATATATATATATATATATATATATATATATATATATATATATGATGTATTGTACTATTATGCTTTATTGACTTATTTCCGATAGATCTAGTAAGGTTAGAATGAGGTATCATCAAAGTCTAGAATTTCATTGGTCTCACAATATTTAATAAAGGATTTTAACCCAGAGATTTTTATTAGTTCATGGTCAATTACACGTGACATAACAATAATCATTAGAATTCAATTATTTCTTTATTTGTGACCATTATTTTCTAGTCTCAATATACAAAAAGATCAACAATTAAACTATTTGCCAATGATTGTATGTCCATGGTTTGAAAAACAGCTACGTGTAAATGCAGCTAACATTAGTGTTTAGAGTCATAGCCAATGTTTAATAATTGTTTTTTTTACTTACAGAGACTTTGTCATTAAAGGTAATTTGTCAGCAGTTTTGAAGCATCAAAACTGCATTCAGAGCAATATAGAGGAGGGGGGGGGGCATTGTAAACATGCCTATTGTCTCGGTCATGCAAGATGCATATTTAAAAAAACTAAGTTTAATTTGCCCGGCGCCGTGATCGCAAGTACCACTTTGTCGGGCACTTGATCTTCAAGTTCTCCTGCACTGAACGCTGCTAGCCCCGCCCCTCTACTCTGGGTGATGGCTCGAAAGGTTTCCTGATTGGCCGCTAGAGCTGCCACTCAGAGCCTAGAGTGGCCCTTGCGACCGCGGCACTGAGGGAATTAAACAGCGCTTTCTTGGTCATGCAACTTGCGTGACTGAGATAAGAGGTATGTTTACAGTGTCCTCCCCCTCCGAAATATATTGTTCTGTGAGCAGTTTTGAGACCTCAATACTGTTAATAGATTCCCTTTAACGTCTCAATCACAAATGATTAAACTGGAAGATTGGAAGATACTGACCGAATGACAGTTTTACCGTTAATTTCAGACACATAGACCACAGGGGCCTCAAAGCAAAGATAATAATTAAGCCTCCTTACGTTTTTCATGACTTTATAACAATTGTTAAAGGGAAATGCTGAACCTTTGAACAGCGCTCCTAACATCAAAGAAGGATCCAGGTAAATAATAAATAATGACCACTTTATTATAAAAGCCAAGAGGCTTCGCGTTTCAATGCTGTACTAGCGTCTTCACGTGAGCGGAGTAATAAAATAACCATTTTATATAGTCCGTGTGGTAATATGCAAAACATTTGAGAGAAAAAAATCGCCAAAACACAGGTCACAGTACACATGTGACGTCATATTGGGTCAAGATGATGTACAAATTACAATTGGTGAAAAATAAAAGAACTTGTTGAATGCAAATACGTCAATTAGTTACAAGGGTTACAGATATTAAAAGGTACATACAATAATCATGGCCATAGATGTCAAACAAACAAATAATAAATACAAGTCATACGTATATTGGGGTCGGGTTGTATATAGGAATATAGGAACTCACCGCAGGATGCAGAATGTGACAGCAGGAGGTTACGGAGTACACAGGCTAACGCTCAGACCGCGTCCCTGCCATCATAGCAACCCCAGCTGGATACAGACTACGGAAGCCGATGAGGGAAATCCACAGGGGACTTTAACAGGTGCCAATGGGCAAACACTACATTACTGGGGTAAATAGTGTAGGGATAAAGTTTAAATCAAGACCGGAACATAAAACTAGAACGACAACGGAAAACTGTGTCGGAAGCGTAAGAGGGACAGTAGCGTCCCTGTAGTCATGGGAACGTCTATGAAGAAAGAGAAATACGGCAATTGAAGAGGGACAATAAAGGGAATAAACTGAGATGCTGATTAAGCAGAGGACAAGTGTGCACAGAGGGCAAAGTGGAAATAAGCATCTATGCAGAGAAATAGCCGTAAGGAGTTTGCAATAATGTCATGGTATAATTAAACATTTGAAAACTTCATTGAATATAGTGGG
Organism: Rhinoderma darwinii; assembly: GCF_050947455.1. Taxonomy (NCBI): domain Eukaryota; kingdom Metazoa; phylum Chordata; class Amphibia; order Anura; family Rhinodermatidae; genus Rhinoderma; species Rhinoderma darwinii. The sequence goes on along the minus strand of NW_027461954.1, from coordinate 167,313 downwards.
TCAATTGATAAGGGTATGTGGGCAGAAAAAATATAAAGACTGTGAGGTACTGTGGTGTAGTTATCATGGCAAATAAGACACAATGAATATCATGATATAAATTAATAAGACATAAAAAATTATAAAAGTTTATTAAAATGAATAATTGGAACTATTGAATTCACTAGAATAAGAATATCATAGAAATATTTATAAAAGTAGTCATTAAATTAATAAAGTGACAAAAGCAATAGCAATAAAAGTTAATTATGATCTTAGTCAAGTGCAGTTTCTGAAATATCATTAAGACCCCCTGGGTGTAGACACGCCACTTTATATATCCAATAATTCTCCCTTTTTTTCATTCTTAAAAATCTGTTAGGTGTATTTGCAGCGATTTTTTCCATAGAGGTAATAAGAACATCTTCAAAGTTGCAGTTATGGACTGCTGCAAAATGTCTCGAGACGCTATGCTTCTGGAAACCAATACGGGTGTTAAACGGTGCTTATTTATTCTACATCTAAGGGGTTGAACAGTTCTCCCAACATATTGCAAGTTGCAGGGGCATCAAGCAAATAAATTACAAAATCATTGCTGCAATTTAAGAAAGTTTTAATAGGAAATGTCTCAAGGGTCACTGTAGAAGTGTGTGTTTTGGCACGGTGAGCAATTTTATTACTCTGTTTACTTGGCCTGATGAAGACGTTGGTACAACGTTGAAACGCGTAGCCTCTTGCATTTATACTAAAGATGTCATTATTTATTATTTACATGGTTCCTTCTTTGATGTTAGCAGCGCTGTTCAAAGGGTCAGCTTTTCCCTTTCACCCTTTTCTTTTGCAACATTGACTGTGGTGACTTGCACCATGTGGCACCGTGTTTTTTCTCTTTTCCTTTTGGTATTCATGACTTTATGACTTGCTTGCTGGCTTTGCGTCACCTGTAGAGACCACTTCTCTGTGCACATTGTACTCTTCGACTAAAACGGGCACGAGACTGTCCTAAAGTGGTCACTCTCTCCCAGGGCCCTATGGCAGATGCATATTCTGTCTCTATAGTATGTACGGTTTTGAGAAGCCAAATCAAAGTTTCCGCAATATTGCTGCACTTCCTGTTGTCACTTTTTTTTAGAAATGGCCACCACAAGAAAAAGAAAAATGTCACTATAAAGGCCGCTATCAAAAATATATTTGGGGAGGGATACACTTTTAAGGGAAAATGAGAAAACAAAACAACGTGTATAATTTATAACATGGTATGGAAATGAACATGATAGAACAGACACATCTGTGGTTTTATGATATTGCTTCATTTTCTAAGTGCTTCCTTAATCGTCTATTTCATGTTTTATGAATGCAGCAAAACACGTCCTAAATGTGACAAACTTTGATTTTCTGTGCACTGAACTTCTACATCCACAAAGTCGTTTTGTCACAAATATATACAGTAAGAGTATAATAATAATTCAAGAAAATATAAATTGGAAGGATGCATAAAGCATTAGAGGTTCTCTGGAAATAATTAGTTTCCTCTGTGAACCATTAAGATCATGCATTGTAACCTAATTGAGAAAGATGCTCATATGACTAGTAGCCAGTATTACACTGCTGAAATTAACTTAAGACCGTTTCTGGAAACTGAGATCCATGGAAAGTCTGAACTGGCAAATTAGTAATATGGCTTAATGTATCCAGCTTTCAAAACGCCCCATTATATTACAAGATATATTCTTCCCATGGGGAATTTACCAATCTATGATTCTGCTCCACAGGAACCTTGTCCATGTTCAGTATATCTGTTTCCTTGGAGTTCTTGAATTACTGATGTGATTAAAGAATGTGGACACAAGAGATAGGAATAGTCAGTCCTGATTTTGGCCTAAATCCATATTGGTAGATATTAGCTGGGGCACATAATACATAATTGAGAGGGATCAAGTCAAATTGGCAAGAATGACGGTTCTCTGGAGGACTCTAATATACGCCAGTCTATTGACAAGAATTCAACAATGGCGAGATAATTTGTGTACAGGGATTGCTGTGTTAGACTGGACTGTAAGAAGGAGAAATAGTTATTACACAGTAATTATTAGGGCTCTTTGGTTATTATATACCGCAATAAATATACTAAAAGGATCAGCATTCTAATTTTCTTTGCGGTGATTGCAACGGGTGGACAAACCATTCTTTTTTTTTTTCTAGAGCCACAACTGTGTTCAAATTCAGTCACAATGTTGTAAACAAAAACATAAACATTTGTTCTAATTAAATAACTATTTCACAATGCGACCATAAATGCTGCTCAAATTGTTCAATTTAAAAGTTCTAATTTACCATTTACACCTTGATTTTCTGTTTTGTCATAATCTCATTCAATACGGAATCGAGTACTAGCTAATCTTAGGAGTTCCTATAGATATGTTCATATCAGTTCATGAAGAGTGGCTGAAGAACAGTGAATAATGACACTTATGCAGACAGATAAGAAGGCTATAGGGACTGGAGGGGATGTAAATCTATATGACAATGCACATTTATATGCCATTTGTGGGTCTATGGATAGATTGGCACCATAGTGGTTGTCACCAAGCATCTGTTTCTCCATATATACCAAGGATTAAAAAAACAAAATGTGTCATAAGTGACTGAAGACAAAATATTAAAGAATTCAATAAAGAGGACTGTTCAGGGCCCCATTATATTATTATATTTTGTTTTTGCAAGTTTATTTTTTTAGAGTGCGTTTTTTTTTATTTTGGGGCGTTTTTTTTCTTTAAATTGCTTTTTGCCATCATCAATCATTTCATTCATTCTTTCAAAATTGACATTCATCTCAGTTTAAGTAAATTTAAATATAGGTTATAGGAAAAATGGCAAGAAAAAAAAAAAAGCTGTGACACTAAGGGATGGCATTTTGGGGTTAATTTTCAAAAGGATGCACTCCCTTGGAAATAGAGGACAGTTTTCTGCTTGCAAGCAAAAAAACATAATACATAATAAGAAAAAGTCTATCCATCCATCCTGGGCCCGCTTCAGGTTTACGTGGGCACTTGGGTGATAGAGGTACACTAGATGATAGATCCATTATGCTTCAATAACCACTATACATACATAATACATCATATTACATGATACATCAATAATGGCACCAATTACTTTTTATTCACGTTTATTGTGTGTTTGTGTTTTTAATTTAAAGTGATATATAAACATACCCTAGGAAGGAGAGAGGCCGATTTATGCCGCAAAGTTTGTAATTTTATCTTTGTACTTTTTGTTTATGCTTTTCCACATTCATTGCCATAACAGCCGTAACTTTTTATTTTCACATCAACATAGCTGTATGATGTCTTGTTTTGTTTTTTTGCTAAATAAGCAGGTGTTTGTAGCCAAATACATAAGTAAGCGTTTACTTTATAATTACTTTTAATATGAGTTACATTCAGAAAAAAGCATTTGCAAAATTTTTCTTAATAACATTTACTGATCACCCCAAATAATATGTTCACTGTATTGTATGGGTGTTAGGAAATCTCCATTACTTATTTAGATACAGCTGCTCTGTATCCTCTATACAGAGCAGCTGTATCTAGCACTATTCACTAAATCTGTCAGTCCTGCAGACCTGATAGATTCAGTGTCAGCGGGTCCGGTGTGTCTATGACATGCAGGATCCACTTGTAAACTATCACATCTAAGTTACGAACTTAGATATGATGGATAACAGGTGGACCCTGCATGTCAGAGACACACAGGACCCGCTGACACTGAATCTGTCAGGTCTGCGGGACTGACGGATTCAGTAAACAGCGCTAGATACAGCTGCTCTGTATAGAGAATACAGAGCAGCTGTATCTAAAAAGTTAAAAAAATAACAAAAACTATTTACAAAGCTACACAAAACAAACTGATACACCTTTTTATTTTTATTTTTTAAAAGTTTGCCTTTCAAAGATTTACATAACCTTTAACTGACTGATGGCATGTATAATTGGTTACAAGGGGTATAAACACTTCTCAGCAGAAATTCACAATATTTTTAACAATGTTACACAGCAAAATGGGGGCAATGCGGTTTCAACTCCTCCCTGATGCAAGAGTATGTCCACTTTAAATCCAAGCCCTTTCTTTCTGGACTTTAGCAGTCTCTATTAGACCTCGGACTCTTTTAGCAAATCAAGTTTATGGGTAGGCCCCTGGCAAGTAACATCCACATTTCTCACATTCTCTGCTTACTAGGGGGCCCCAGGCAACTCCAGCCACTGACTCTTCTGAAGGGGAAGGTGCCCAGGACTAAGTGTGCACTCAGGCAGTCTTGGCACCAGTTTACCCCACACAGCATCTTGCTCCCAGTGGCATGACTCTGGGTATGTGGGGAGGGTATTCTCTTTCCCCTACTGATGGCCTTTTTCCCCTGGTGCATGCCAACACCAACAGCATTCCAGCTGCTTCCAGTGGCCTTTTATATTTTAGGCGCTGCCCACCAACATAGCTATCTATCTATCTATCTATCTATCTATCTATCTATCTATCTATCTATCTATCTATCATCTATCCATCTCATTTATATCTCAATCTATCCTCTATCTAGCTTTTTATAAATGTACCAATCCACCTGCAAAAAAATACAAAATTATCTGAAGATAAAGTCTGGTTTTGATTTATTATCAATGAACAAATAAACCTACATGGCATTATCTGAATTAAAAATTCAGTCCAGGAGTTAATATAGTTATTTTTGAGATGACACGGAGACATCTCTGCATATTCAATTATTGCCAAAACCATTCAGAATTAATTCAAGTGACAGCCATGACTGATCAATTGTTGTTTATGAAGATGCTAATAAGAATAATTTTAATCTGTCAAGTGTGCATGAAGTCTGCGGGTGCCGAGCGCCTTACATCTTCACAGATTGAAAATGATAGATTTTAGTGGACATAGTTATCCTCATAGTCCAGCTCAATGAAAGTTCTCACAGTTGAGTAAGAGTTTCTACAAAGCATTTTACATTCTTTCTCATTTCAAATGTACAGGAAATGGTAAGGGAGAAGCTGATTATAGGGCCTCAAGGCTGGAATACCCCCATTTAACAGGGAGGGGCAATGTGTACCTCTGTAGGTAAAGCAAAGAAAGTGCTGTACAACTCAATGGATTTGCATGTTGTCTTTAGTTAATAGGGGCCAGTCCTTTGCAGGAGACCCCCCACTATTAGCTAAGTATGTCCTAAAAAACTAGTTAAAGGTAAACACCTTGTACTATGAATCATTATGTATAGACACTACACACCTATACCATTAAAGGGAATTACTTTAGTGATTGTTGAGTAATAGCAGTATATAATCAACAGGAAATAAAATAAATATAAGCAGAGATTGGCATCACTCACATCAGTTCCTGTCCCCAATTTAGACTCTCCGTTCCCTCTCTCAGACACCCACTAGGGACACAATAAATGAATAAGTATACAGGTCAATTAGTTAAAAACACTTGTAGTCTAATATATAATAATTACCTGGCGCTCAATCACAGAATGAAAACTGTCAAATAAGCACTCTAAGGGCAAGTACACTAGGCGGATTTTGCGTGGCGGGTTTCGCCACAAAATCCGCCATGGAACTATTCCTGCTGTCGGCAGGGACATTCCTGAAGTCAATGGGAGGTTTGGGCGGAGTCCGCCCGAAGATCGAGTAGGACCCTTCTTTATGCTGCTAGCTGAAAAAATCGGCTACTGGGAAAAAGAAGCGTCCGACTCCCATTGAAATTAATAGGAGGCAGAATATTGCGGCGGATTCCGCCGTGTGAACAGGGCCTAATAACAGGCCTCACAGAGGAATAGCGCCACATTTTACATGTGAAAGTCTATAAAATTTTATATAGGCTTAAGCCCTGCCAAAATAAAAGTAATTGACAAAAGCCACAAGGATTACAATAAATAGATAAGTACTAAGCCTGTTAGGCCTCAAACAGTCATATAGTTGGCTGTGCACTCCAGGTGATATATCCAGGAAAAACGTAGTCACTTCCACAGAACCTCCGTATTTCATGGTAAATGTGTCCGTTCCCAATTCACAATGTTTTCTGGTTTTGTCCAGTTTGTAACTCATATGATCAATATCATACACACTAGGGTAAATTTTAACCCCTTAATGACTAGCCTATTTTAAAACTTAATGACCAAGGTATTTTTTAAGTTTTTCCATCGTCGCATTCCAAGAGCTGTAACTTTTTTATTTTTGCGTCGACATAGCTGTATAAGGTCTTGTTTTTTGTGGGACAAGTTGTATTTTTTTTAATAGCACCATTTTGAGGTACATATTATTTATTGATTAACATTTATTAACTTTTTTTGGGGGGGGGATAGAAAAACCCCAGAAATTTTGCCACTGTTTTTCACATCCTAAATCTACGGCATTTACCGTGTGGTATAAATAACACAATAACTTTATTCAGCGGGTTGTTACGATTGCAACGATACCACATTTTTATCGTTTTTGTATGTTTTAATACTTTTACACAGCAAAAATGCATTTTTTTTAAATTGTTTGTTTTTGTGTCTCCATATTTGAAGAGCCATAACTTTTTTATTGTTCCGCCGATGCAGTTGTATGAGGGCTTTTTTTTGCGGGAAGACTTGTAGTTTTTATTGGTACCATTTTGGAGTAGATGCGACTTTTTGATCACTTTTTATCACATTTTTTTAAAGTCAGGGTTCACAGAAAACAGCAAATTTTTCCATAGTTTTTTATTCAATCTTTTACGGCGTTCACCGTGCGAGTTAAATAATGAAATAGCTTTATAGTCGGGGTTGTTACGGACGTGGCGATACCAAATATAAATAAATAAAGCAGTTTGTAAGGGGAAAAAGAGGGGTTTTAATTTTTATTTTTGTTAAAAAATTTTTATTAACGTTATTAAACTTTTTTTTTTACTTTTTTACTAGTCCCACTTTAATATGTGATCATCCGATCGCTATTATAATACACTGCAATACTTTTGTATTGCAGTGTATTACTGCCTGTCCATTTAAAACGGACAGGCATCTGCTAGGCCATGCCTCCGGCATGACCTAGCAGGCATTCACTACAGGCAGACCTGGGGGCCTTTATTAGGCCCCTGGCTGCCATCGGAGACACAGACACTCTGTGATTTTATCGCCGGGTATCGGTGGGATGACAGGGAGCTCCCTCCCTCCAAAATCACTCAGATGCGGCGCACGCTATTGAGCGCCGCATCTGTTGGGTTAAACGGGTGAGATCGATACTTATATCGATCTCACACGTTCGAGCAGGGACGCCCCCAGCCCTCAGCTACCTCTGGTAGCTGAGAGCAGGGAGATTTAACGGCTCCCTGCTCTGTTTATTTATCCTGATGCAGCACCGTAAAAAGGCTTATATATCAGAATAAAGCCCGTTAGTGGCCGCTGTGAAAAGGCGTATTGGCGGTCACTAACGGGTTAAAGGAAACCATCTAATCTAGCTGTATGTTTTCGAAGTTTGAAAAGTACACAGAGGGAACCCACACAGACATGGGGAGAACATACAAACTCCATGCAGATATTGTCCTTGGTCGAATTTAAACCTCATACTCCAGCACTACAAGGCATAAGTGCTGACCACTGAGCCAGTTTTATTGTCTTTCAATGACAACCACTGAAGTTTTTGTTGAGGAGTGAACTACCTCAAGTTCTCGTTTACTTGCTGGTCCAGGTGAATCCTTTTGGTGGCATAGCTAATTATTGCCTATTTTAGTGCATCAACCGTATGGTCTATTGTTGTAAGCCATTTTAGAAGATATATTTCCACTCTTGAATCTTTCGTTTTGAACACAGACTGCAATTCAATTAGTAATTACCCCAAATTAGGAGGATCATTATCAGGTAGCCGGAGAAAGGTAGAAGATGACAAAAAGTCCATATTTAATGGTCTACTTTGTCTTCTTCTGCCTTTAATCGACCGTTGCCAAGGACCCTAAAGATTGTGCATGAATGGTCTGTTGGGCCAATATACTGAATGTCTTGATATGGATCATGTACAGCAGCTTTATGTTTAGGTTTAGGTGATCTATTATTGACCTCTGGATTGTTAATAGTTAATTGTAGTCAGTACTGTCTTCAAAATCAATAGTACTAACTATTGATTATCTCATAAGTTAACAATACGTGTCATTTCTGGCTTTCGTGCTCCACAAATTAGCATAATTATGCTTTCTAGTTATCAAGCTCTTGGCATGCGTGTATGTTAGTATGGTGAAGGATTTGAAGACTGAGTGTGAACTTATGACCTGCTTAATTCTTCAATTATCTCAGCTACATTAGCTGGCATGGTATGAATGAGAGCAGCTTTCCAGTGTAATACTTCTACACACACACAATTTAATAAGTTATCCCTTATTGTGGACTCATTATATACTTTGTTTGTGTATCAGAATAATCCTGGGGATTATAGATTTGAATTACTTTATTCATTAAGATCATACTCATTATTTATTAATTGCATATAGAGTATAACAAGACACAGGTAAATAATCTGTATGAATGTAAAAGTGAAGCTGATGTAACATTTCATCCATCGAGTATTAGCATACATTAAGAAATTAAATGTTATCAATACAAAAAATATCAATTTGAAATTTTTCAATTGAAAATTTAATTTGAGGTTCTAAGTAATTGTATACAAGTTGGAAGTAAATTATCATCGAATGAGTCAATGCAGGTGGAAGGAGCTACCATGGGAGTGTTATTATTTGATCTTATTGTCTTAGAAGGCTTGGGCTAGTTAATTTGCATATAACATGCCAAAACTTTGGCACCGAAAGAGGCCAATGGGCTGTTTAATGGGTACGGATACACTCATTTAAGACCCTTTTAAACAGGCCAATGATCGGGTACATGAGTGTTCATTTGAACGCTTGTTCCTGATATTTGCCCTGTGTAAACAGTTCAACGATAAGCCGATTAATGAGCAAACACTCGTTCATCGACTGATTCTATAGTTTATGCAGCACAAAATATTATCGTTGTCAGCAGGACATCTCCGTGTGCTGCCGACATGATGGAAATGCATAGGAACGATATACATTACTGATCATAGCTCCTTGTGAAAGGATCAAATGAGCACCGATCAATGAGTCTCGTTGATTGGCGCTCATTTTTATGGCCAGTGTAAAAGGACTCTTATGTTGGTTGAAGGATGTTATAGATAACTATTGCTAAATGGTGTTTAAAAAGGGTACCTGTCAACAAAGTTTGTCCAGTATGGATAGCCTAGATTTTATTTTCTGGGTTCTTCTCCCAGAAAATAATCTTTTGAGAGTGTACAGATGTGTCCTACCTTAAAGGGATATTCCCGTTTATGCAAATTAATGTTATTTTATTGTATAATTAAAAGTTATAACATTTTTCATTTCAGTAATAATTGCTTATGGTTTTCAAGATTTCTGCTTGTTATTCAGAAGGAACATACATTGTTTATTAACAGTGGATAAAATTTTGTCCATGGTCATGTGATAGACACACAGGTGCATGGCTCGTTAGACACCGCTCTGATATACAAACTGTAATTGTAACGAGCCGTGCACCTGTGTGTCCATCAGATGACGATTGACAGGATTATATCCACTGGAAGTAAACAATGAATGTTCCTACTGAATGATAACAAGCAGAGACCTTGAAAACCATCAGGATTTAATACAGAAAGTATATTGGAAAATTGTATAACTTTTCATTATACAAAAAATAACATAAATTTGATGAAACCAGACAATGCCTTTTAACTTTTTTTAATAGAACTAGGTTGTACAATTTGTCTTGATACCAATTCAATACAATCTCGCGGCATCCACTAAAAAAAAATAATGTATAGTTTTTTAAAATATAACAGTCTATGGGCGACAGGTGGCCAAAGGAGGGCAAACGTTACAGTCATCCAGAAAAAAAAGAATACGTTAAACATATAGATATTTTTAAATGGGATTCTGTAGGCGATGGATGGCTGATTGATCGCATCCATCGAAGGTATATGTTTTCTTTTACATGTTTGTTTAACATCTTATACAGTACATCTCGGAATATGTCTGGTTTAGGCAATGTTCACATCTGCCTTGTTATTTTGGTTTCTCTGTTCCGTCATAGGATCAGAAAAACTAAAATAACGGAAATCACAAATCCGCCACATGATGGACACCAAGAACGTTGGCTTTAATGGTTTCCATTAGGTTCTATCATGTTTTTTTACTAGACAAAATAGCGTACCATTTCCATAACAAAAAAGAATAGTAAAATGAGGAGCGCCCCTTTAAAACCAAAAACTTAGTTTACTTTTTTATGTATTATAATTTCTGGCTTAGATTGTGAGCCAAACTAGACATCGAACCTCTTTATTAATATTTTTTCAACTACAGAATGACTATTTTGCATCATTTATGATATAAGACTTTATAAAAAAAATCTCACAATGATAGAGGAAGTTGTGTATCAACTTGTCAAAAATGATGATGACGATGTTATAAAAATGCTAAAAGAATCTAATCCTGCTGTTGAACCATAAATAAGGCATGTTAACATTAAATTCATTGCTGTTTCCTCTGCTAGTTTTTATGAATTCACATAAAATGCTGAATGTTTAATAGTGCTTTTTGGTGAAAGGCAGCTGTAAGCAAAGCAAAGAGCGGTTGACCAAAAGTTCACATTATTTATTATTTAGTAGCAAGCTTCTCTTAAAATTTAATACAACTGCACTAAAGGGATACTACTTTTCCCAGTTTCATGGTTTTTACTCATTAATGGATGGTACACATGTAACACTGGCAGAACAGACGCACACAGTAAAATGCAAGAAACCAGTGTTAAAAACAAGTCTTTTAGGAGGGGCATATACTTCTATAACAAAACGGGTTAATTTACATTGAGTCCATTCAAATGTGCAGGACCAAATATTAAAAGAGTACCTTGGGTTTCAAAGTATGCAGCATAAATATGGGGGAGGGGGTTCAGACTCCTGGGCCACAAAGCAAAATCCGTAACTTGGCCTCCCACTTACCATGGGACATTTATAACAGTAGAGGTACCAGGACCATGTGCAATGGTTACCTAAGCATCCTCTACGTGAAAAAGATAATAACTATTGTATTCACCCTATATGGTGGCAACACTGTGTGCCCAAAGGGAAAAAAAAAATGTTTTCCACTCTACTGAAGGAGTAGTTAATTTTATCCCATTTTTTTTATTATGAAATTGAAATACAAAAACTTTTAAAATTAGTTGCCAAAAGGTCTGCGATGGCTATGTCAGTCCTTACTCTAATGCAATAAAGGATTTTCGAACATTGTGGCTTTTGCCTATCGTAAAGTCAGTATATTTAGTGGATTCATCCAAATGTTTTTTAATTGCCAAGTTGGTTCAGATAGATATAGTGAGAAGCAATCTTCAGACGCATCCACTAGATATACTGACTATATGATAGGCCATAGCCACAATTTCTAAATCCTTTATTGCCTTACTGCAAGGACTGACATAGCCATCGTAGAGCCTTTCGGCAAAACCAATTTTAAATGTTTTTGTATTTTAATTTCATAATGAAGATTACATTATAATAATGGAAAAACATTAACTGCTCTTTCAGTAGAGGGGAAAAAGGGTATTTTTTTTCATTCAGGCAACAAAGTAATACTATTATCCATAGCGATACTGCTCACCTACCAGGCTTTAAAAACGTTGTCTGTTTTATACAGTGTGATCTCTAGCATCCTGGACAACCGAAAGAAAATTTAAAATGATGGGCAACAATAAAAAATAGAAAATTGCCAATGCAGTCATGCCTTGTAAACGGCAAGTTTATTACAATGTAGTTCTTACAATCCAAAGTTAAATTGATTTACAGTATAATGCATTGTAGGCTTGTTTGGAAGATTATCAGTTGAGGTGGAAATATATTAGTAGTTATATCCAGATTAATATAAGGGTTTAACATTTGAAGGATATATAAAACAATAATAGTGTTACCATTTGATTTGGTTTGTTGCTGCAATATAAAGTCATCTTTGGTAGTCCGACTGGGGTACCTATGGCCCACCAGAGTCAATTATTCTCAGGGTCCTCCTCCATTTACACAGAAATAGTACACCTCCACTTTTAATTGTATCATGTTTGTTGTTATTATTGTACACATAGGACACTCATCAATAAGATCTAATAAGTTATTTGTTAACCAACCCATAAGAAATAAACCCGAGAGGCCAGTGATTGGCTTTAAAGTCAGCTCCATGAGGGGTTGTCTTTTGCTGTATCTTTGGGGTCCATTATTGTGTTATGGCCTGAACCTACCTGAAGATCCTCTTGTACTCTGGTGGTTTAGTTTGACCCTAAAATGTCAAGTTTTGGGACATTAATAAAACATTTTGGGTTCATGGTGAACAACTCCATATTGAGGACCTGTACGACAACAAAGTGGGACCCCATGAGTCATTTAGAGGATTATTTTCAAATTATAGGTATGAATGTGGAGTGTTTTTGAAAGTATATGAAGTCATGGACTCATCAATTAGTTATTTTACTGACAATACTGTTAAAAAGGAAGATCCATGACTGTATAAGAAGCCATCTCGGTTAATCCATGGTTAACATACAATTAAATTGGGGAAAAAATGTGCAGTTTTCCATTTCTATTTTTTCAATCTTTGCCTATTTTGTGAATTTTTTAGGAACAGATTCCAATGTATGCAAACAGTATAAAATATCTAGAAAGTGCAATGTTTTATATTCATATGATTATCATATTATATATTTATATTATAATCATTTTTTTGTATTTTGATTTGGCTTCTATGTATGCGGAGACGCTTAATAATTACCTAATAAAAGAGTCTTATTTATATTCAGCAATAGAGCACAGAGTAATTCTGCCTAATCATCCACCAGCTGCTAGAGTTTCCTATGAAGGCTCTAGAGGGGTAATTTAGACAGCCCAGACTTGCAATGCCGACTTGAGGGGAAAGTATTGTTGTAGACTACGGGAGGGGTTACGGGATCCAAAACCTGACTCTAATCTGCAAATATAAATCATCACTCTCATCATTAAATAATATATGATTTCTCCGATTTTTACAGACACCGTAAGGAAAACACAGACCTGATGATAACTTCTTTCAGAAATACTTGAAGAAATTTATTGTGCAAATAATATAAAATAAAAATTATATAAAATTATAATTCAATTCTTTTTTATCCCAGGAACTTTTGCATAATTTATTATCATAATATTATACATAGGCAATAGTACTACTACTGCTAGTACTAAGAGCACATGATTGTATTATGGCTCCATACAACCTACGATTTTTATGGAGGAGTGATAGATAACCCATATAAGTCTATGGGGTCCTACTGTAACTCTGTATACCTCAAATATCAGATGGAGGCGTTTTTTCGTGTATAAATCCGACAGTGGATATTATTCCATGTTTCGTCTGATTGCGTATTAGAAGCTTTGCTTCTATGTGAACGTATCTACCTAATAGAGTGCTATATGAAGGCCCCATATGGTATGTGTCCATGTGCCATTTTGCCCCTCTGTTTCTAACAATGTCATAGACTGTTACATGGACATACATTGGTGGCCCTATAGCTTGTTTTTTCAGCCGCCAAGCTAGCTATCTTCCATTTCTTTCTTCTCCATCCAGAACTATACAGTACTGTAATGATGGGCCATAATGACAGGGGTGAACATATTGCTGAGGACTTTAGCTATCAGTTAGACCATTCCAGGAACCATTTTAATTTTTGTAGTGTCCAGACAGCAATAACTTCCATTTATATCAACTGAAAACAAATTTCAAGGTGCATTGGCTACCTGGCTCCTGGTATTTGTTTAGCCTTAAAATGAAAGGCAAGGTGGGTGCCTTAGACTGAGACACTCCTTATCTTAGTATCTAAAAATCGACTGTTGATGGATTGGTACCACCTCCACTTCCTCCTTCAACATATTGGTGCCATAGCAGTCATATACCCACCAATACATACATGCTAAGAAAATTACCATAACCCTTAGTAAGTATACACCTCAAATCATAGGTGATGTTACAAGATTTGGAGACTGCTTACAGTTCGTATGATCCAAGACAAAATATTTATAAGATAACTCGGTCTCTATACGTACAATATAAAAATGTTATAGGATTAGGACATAGTGAAACCTCCCCAGAAAACCAATCTTTTGAAAGGACTCCTCCTTCTAAACCAAATTTTTATGTGACCAATTTTTCAAACCATTATAGTCTATGGAAGTTGCCCACCGCCTTATTTGACCAAAGACCAGATACCACAGAGCTTCATAGGAAAGGTGGGAGGAGGATAAAGAACGTTTAGGAAGTGAAGGGTGCAGTGTCATGCTGCACATGATTGCTAAGCAAGGGAGCCTGCAGACTGTCTCTAAGGTGTCAAGGTTAGCAGTGAGGGGGAATATGGAGAGCGGAGCCTGACTAGGGCCTAAGAATGAGGGTAGCCATGGTGGGATGATAGTAGAGCCATGCTAGTTTATTATACTGTATAAGAATGAGTGGGGAGTCACACTGGGGACAAGGAATGAAAGAAAGCCATGCTGGGGACTAGGAGTGAGAGGGGGCTATGCTGTCGACAAGGAATGGGGGCGGGGCGTGCTTCAGATCAGGAATGAAAGGGGAGCCATGTTGGGACTAGGAATGAGAGGGGAGCCCTGCTAGGGACTAGTAATGAAAGAGGGAGCCATGCTAGGGACTAGGAATCAGAGAGGTAGCCATGCTGGGGACAAAGAATGGGATGGCTGTTTATTTGTGTGCTGTACATGTTCACTGACTCCATTACACACTTTAATATGCATTCTGTGTACGTTTGTCTTTGAGAGGATTATCCCCATAAAATTAAATGCAAGTTTGGTTGGTCGGCTCAAAGAGGTTTTCCTATATGTTTACAACTGCATTAAGTTTATGTGAGAAAATGTACACCATCTGGGAATTCATCAGAATTCCCATTTAAACAGCTGTTAGCAGATGGAAGTAAGCATCCAATCAATTCTCTAGAACTTTACTTTGGTTGGTAAGATACTGATAATGAGCACTTAGTTTTACTAGCATGTCGTTTCCCATCCCTAATAAATAGCAAAATTCGAATAATAGAAAAATAAATAAGGTGGTTTCCTTAACCAATGCTGTGCTAAAATACTAAATGTGCAATATTAGTATAGGAAATTTCTGGAAATTCCCATTCATGCTGCCGTAACTACCGGTAACCTAGGTCCCATGATCATAATTAACTACAATTAACTCTAAAGCACTGCTGAATTTTAGAGAATATATCATTTTAACTCTCGCTCTAGCCTAGTGTTATGTGCTGAGCTTGGGGAAAAGTGTCTATCGGTGACCGCTCCTCTCTGGGATCATCCCGTCCAGCTTACTATGGTTGACAGGACAATTGCATTTTTAGTTTTATATTTAAAGGGTATTCCACTTTGGACAATCCTTACTTGTTAGAAGGTCCCTTGACATTAAGCTGATCACAAGGTGTCCCCATACTGGGACCCCCAGATCCTCCAGAGATAGAGGTGCTCTTTGTAACTGCTATCCCCTCTGGCCAAAAGATGTAGATTTTGAAGACAGTCTACCCCTCTATTAACTCAGAATTCCCCGATAGGCTAACTGGGTTTTCTAAATTAGGCAACTCTTTTTAAGGTGTGGACATGGGCGGAGTCTAAGGCGATAGACAATCTGTGCATACAGGCTCCTGAGATGTATATCTGGTACTAATGTTACAGCAGTAAATTACAGCTCTGGAGCACAAACTGTTGCTCTACAAAGTAAATAATTGTTTATGTTATTCTACAGGTAGTAAACAAAGCTTAAGCATTTTCAATATAAATATTTGACATTTATTTTGCATCTATTATTATTAAAAAAATTTTTGTCTTTCCTGCTAAGAAACAAAATGAGTATAATTTTTGTATGGTATTAAAAACACATTATAGTCTACTTTGGATCTTTTACTATTGAGACTATTAATATGCAAAAGGTTATCCAATTATTATTTGCCCCGCTGTTTTCTGGCAGATTGTTAATGCTGGGATGTGAAACAACTCTCGTAATGTGAAAGGTCGGCATCTTTGTGGCTAGCTGTTGTGAGGTGACGCACCTGTCATCCTTTTACAGTTATTGTGGTCTGAGCCTTAGATACACAAAGTCTTTTGGCACAAGCACAAAAATATAGGCAGTGGTTGAAGATGGCTGCAGAAAGGAAAGACACGTTAAAGTTTTTCTTTTTTCGTTCTTTACATGGCTGTCCATTGTATCTTAAAAATACCTAATATTTCTGGATCATACATTTATTTTCTTTTATTTAAAATATATCAACCATTATTTCTTACGTAGCACAAATACATATTATACATACTTGGCAAGGAAGAATTTGTCAAAGGGGGTGTCTCCGGACAAACATTGTTGGCTTCTACTGACGTGCTAGGAAAGTGCTGTCTCTTTGGCCCCTATAAACTTTCTCTTATGAGGTTTCATAGTTCATCAAATATCGTCAGTGATTGACCATTTAGCCTTACAGTCTAGTCAAGTGGAGTCAATAGAAGACAAAGTGGCATGGTGCTTTCCTAAACAACCCCTAAATCTTTTTTGGCTCTACAAGAAGAGATGCTCCAAATGTGAGCAGGTACTTGTGGGATGTTTCCTGGTCACCCACCAGGAATTGTAACTGGTTGCGTGTTTTGCTCTCTCACCATCTGATGTTTCCCCCAGTGTTTGTCTTCGTTGTTTGTTTCCTAATGTCTCTGTACGTCTTTCCAGTTGGTGGGGGAGGTGAGGCTGGGTTTCCCTTGCAGCTAAGGTAATACAGTAGCCATGCACTGAGGGGGGTTCCTGTTGCGCCTTGTGTCAGTGCACAGATCAGGTGACCGCACTGGTCAAGGTGATTGGTGTGCGGCACCTGTATAGGAAGAGGTTAGAGGGAGAGCAGAGGGGCAGAGTTAGTGAGAGGCGGAAAAGTGTGAGGTGATGACAATTGAGGGAGTTAGAGGGAGAATAGGTAGAAAGAAAGTGAGAATAAGAGTCTGGCCTAGTGTCTGGGAATCTAACACCATAATTGTGTTATCAAGTTAGAGGGACCTAAGAATAAGTTCAGAATATTGACTGAATAAATGATATCAACATAACATAATTATCAACTGAAGTATGGTCACCCCTCCTCTCCTTCTTGGGGTAATTTGAGTGAACAGTTATCTTTCCTCGTTATAAATATACAAATTACAAGCCAGTTATGTTCTTGTTATTGCCAGTGTAAAGCCGTCTCATAGTATTCAAGGGACTGACTTGTATGAAATTTGGACTATCTACTTACTTTACAATACTCCCTTAAACAATTGTGCCTAAGGTACTAGTATTACTGCCTGTGTACCGCCGTGGCTGTCCAGGCCCAAAAGTTAGTGGTGCCTCCGCAATAACCCGCGTAAGTGTAGCAGGTGTAGGAGGTCGTCCTCCACCATGGAATCTGGTGCAACCCGGTAATATAGGTTACTAAAGAAATTGGGATAAGCTGCGTGGTAAAGAGTGGCATCTCTGTGACCTATAGAATACGGGACTCCCACATCCACAGATTCTTTTGACACAAACAGATTGCCTGACCTTGGTTATTGACTACTTCGGTTCTGTTTAATAAATAACTGATTGGTTCTTAGTCTGCCTCCAGTGTATCGTCATTAAACCCTCATTACACAATCGCCTTCCTGTGTTTTGCAGTGACAGAAACAGAATACTTGTTAGTCACATAGATTATGAATCGATGACTGCTTCTCCACCAATTCAGGTGGAAAGAATGCTCCTAAATATACAGATAGGGGAGGGCAAAATTGAAATCTGACATCCCTCAGTTCTCTGCAGCTACCGGCTGAAGCTGTACCTTACTGACTTCTTGCTTTGCCCGCCTCCTGCATGTACTCTGCACATAAATACTGAGAGTTATCTTCCCCATTTTAGCTGATTTCATCTGCATTTGGACCAGAAAACAGGGAAAATGACATAAAATGGATAAGCAAGCTTTCAGTATTATCTGCAGCAGTCATGCAGGGGAACGGGCCAAGTAAGGAGTCTGTGAGGTGAAGCTTCAGCCAATACTTGCAGAGCACTGAGTGGTGTTAGAGAAGGGGGTCCAGTGACATGCAGCCATTTAAAGATTTCCTGTGGTGGTAATGATTTATAGAGTACAGAGTACCTTGGAAACTTGCTTTTGACGAACCGGAGTGAAAGAGTAAATGGCACTGTATGTTAAATGACCATAGCAGACCCATTTTAATTATTTAAATGTATTTTTAGTTCCCCTCTAATGACCGATGTTCATCAAGGTTTCTAGCCTGATGATCAACTCATGGCAAGGGTCTACATTCAGCATTGTAGCTTAATTCATGTACTGTCATATTATCTGATCCCATCTTTTCCTAGAATTCCTTCTGACATATATAACTCCCTGCTGCCGAACCTGCTGATTTTAATAAATACTGTAAAGAAGAAATAGGTTTCTTACTAAGTATAATAATTGTAAATACCTTTAAAACAGCTAAACTGTATTGTTTATGGACATCCTGTCACTTCTTTTGTAGAGCAATCTGCCATGAGTAGATTGATTGCGTATACTCAATAATGATTGGCCTTTCAAGGTGCTGAGTTCTCACCCTTTAAGAAACTTCTCGTTGTTGATTCGTGTCTAAAGAATTGATTAGTATTTAGTGCATATACTGTACGGAATGAAAGATAATTTAAAGAGCAATTCAGAAAGAAATGTTCTTAAACACTGCACAATCTGCATCACACATAGGGGGAGGTTGTATAGCATTGCTGTGAGCCAATTTGCACTTTCTTAACGGGGTTTCTATTTTGGCTAACCACATTCTTTGTGTCCTATTAGGATATATGCAGATAATAGAA
Source organism: Rhinoderma darwinii (assembly GCF_050947455.1). Lineage (NCBI taxonomy): Eukaryota > Metazoa > Chordata > Amphibia > Anura > Rhinodermatidae > Rhinoderma > Rhinoderma darwinii. The sequence continues at coordinate 148,389 of NW_027461954.1, read as the reverse complement.
GGGTTGTTCCATAATCAGTAATTAATAACCGCTCTTGTGGACGTCTGGCATATGTTCATTACAAGACTACCTATTGTTTAAATGGGTGCCCTTTAATGCATCACTTTTTCTGTTGTGCTGCTGCAGGGAAGGTATACATTTATCAGAAAGTTGCCTGGTGATAACACCATAACACAGGGAAAGGGGTTCAGCAGCGGTACCCTCAACTTTTCATCTAGATTTTGGAGAGCTGGCTTACCTAAATTGGGTACATTTAACTCCTAGAGGCTTAAAAGTGGGTGTTATTTTGTGGATGCTATGGATAATATTATTGCTCACGGCCAAAATATTATTTAAGTGGACACAGTTGATATACAGTAACCATGTAAACTGGTGTCTCTCTCACACCTTGTCAGTCCATAGTAAGTACTCAACACTGGCACTTCAGTATTTAATAACTTTTTTAAATTTAAGTATAATGCATAATTTCTTTTGCTGGACATGAGAGGTGTAGGGTAAGTGGGAGCCCCCCTGCTCTTATCACTACTCTTATAATTTTTTCATTTACCCGGTGAGTTGGGTGTCGAGACTTGAGGGGCTCACGCTTCTCCAAGTGACTGGATATTTATACATGCAGAGAAGTAATAAGATATTGAAGTGCTGCTGTTGAGTGCTTTAATATCACTGCTCCTCATCCATCCAGAAATCTATGGGGGAGAGGGAGCTACCAACCAGGCAGAAATTAAAACGATGTTAGGTACTGTTAAAATACGATTTAGGGTCAACTTTGTATAAATTTTTTTGGAGGTGGACGGGTATTGCTTGTAAGTAAAAGTGGTCATCGGTTCTCTCTTTTATAACTTTTCTAAATTCTCCTACATTATTGCGAAGTGGAATTTAGAGTTTTGTTTTTTTCATGGATCCAATGGGTCTCATATCAGTTATGGTTTGCTGTGTCTGCAACTTTACTCTTTTGCTTCGGTAATTATTTGCTGCAGGCTAACACCAAGGTCAAGTTATTCAAGTGGACTAATCCATAACATGGGGTCACCTAGCCTTTTCTTGCAACAAAAATTGCAAGTGACAGCATGTTTATAAAAGATTAAAATAAGCGGTTTTATATATATATATCAAATATGTATAACTATATAATCAGAAAAATATAGGAATAATGTTTATATATCCATAATATTAACATAAAAATTTTAAAATCTCTCCAAAACACCACCTCTACAGAAGGTTTTTGTGACTATTTCCAATTCCCTTATATCCTTCATATTGCGTATCTATCTATCTATCTATCTATCTATCTATCTGTCTGTCTGTCTGTCTGTCTGTCTATCTATCTATCTATCTATCTATCTATCTATCTATCTATCTATCTATCTATCTATCTATCTATCTATCTATCTATCTATCTATCTATCTATCTATCCATGCAGCACAGTAGTGTGTCTAGCTTAAGAATGGGACAGCGAGCACTGTAAACCAGCACTATATTGAAATTTTTATAGATCTGGTCATCGGTGACATAAATAAAAGCTGAATTTTTCTCGCATCATTCAGTATTCAGGAATGTCTAGAATTCTCCTATTATAAAGCCTAGAAGAAGAAAAAAATCGCAAATATTATGACAAGGTTCCTTAATCTGTAAGGAAACCTTCTTAGAATATATATATATATATGTGTGTGTATGCATGTATATGTACACACAGATAAATGAACACATGGAGTATAGGTCCCATGTATATAACTTTGCAGTTTTGAAGACAGTTCTGAAATATGTTCATGTAACTAATCCTTATTTTTTTTTTTGTTCTTCCAACTTATTCTACCAAAAAAATAAGGTGGATGAGGAATATCAAAAAGCATTTATTCAAGTCCCATTGTACAGTACACCATTTTCCTTATCTTTGGTAGTCTTAATTGTCAAATTTCCTAAATTTTTCTATGCACTTTCTATATCACTTCGCCAAATTTTACCACTTTACACAATTACAATTTATCACAAGGGCAGCATTTATGCATTTAAATAAAAGGAGCAGACAGAGGGCATCTGGCACAGAATTGGTGCCAGAATGACCTCCAAAATGATGACAGTAAAGAGTTACGAGAGAGTGAGCATTGGCACATTGTCTTCTATGCCTCTCCATAATTCCTCTGCTAGACTAGCAGCTCTAAACCTCACTATAGAGCCATCTGTTACCTCTCCACAGGAGTTGGAGATGTCAGGCATTAAAGCACAGTCAGAATTAGAGTCCCAGAAGAGGAGACAGAGTCTCTTAGGGACATCCAATGTAAGAGTTCTAAGAGAAAACAAAGTAAGGAAAGACGTTAAATTCCTTGAGCTGCTTTAAACAAACATACAGGGTAGATTGTATGAATTAAGGGTGAAAGAGAAAAGAATATAAAATTCAAAGCTGAAAAACATTCCTTATTATACCAAGTCAGTATTCATTTTATTCTACATGGATCTATAGGATAACCATGTGATGAGTATTGAGTTGTAGACTTCTATTGGTGCTCTATAATGGCTTTGTACAACTCAGATGTATCGAGCGGTGATACCTCCATGTGAATGAAGTGAATTAATCTGATCTTTTCTGTTGCGTCCATTTACTTTGGTGGCTGTAATCAACTTCCACTTTATTGGTAACACGTAGTCAGCAGTCTTCTATTAAACATATATTATATTGTATTTTAAGAGACATTTACATATCTTACCAAGCTTCTAAGATCTTCCTTTTTTCTTATAGGAGTAGCTATTTTAGCAAGGCTAAATATATTCCCTGGTGAAATGTTTCAGATTGATCTGACCTTTATATCCTCAACAATCTTCATTTTAATTAAATGAAAGTTTTAGTCATTCTCATACTAGAATTGAGTGTAAGTGTCAACGGCAACATAAAGTAGCCACTTTTAGAAGATGAATATGGAAAGATGTGGTACATGATTATACGAAAGGCTTTTCTGCAATTTAAGTTAGACACTAAGAGTATTTCTTAGTGCACTGTGCTTCATTTTTCTTTCTTTATATGGACTTTTACAAAGTATTCATTTTGCCATATCTCTCCCTTTCAAGTTAATTTTTATTCTAGAAAATGTTTTTTTTCAAAGATTTGAAAATATGAACATTTATAATAATTACCCATAGTGATTATAAATCCATAAAAGTTCCTCCAAAGTAACTGATGCTTTTCCATTTGTCTATGTAAGAGCATATAGCCAAACATTATCCCAGTTGCAGAGTTTGGCTTTTTTTTTTTACGTGCGTGTAATACGACCCAATTTTATCGACCGGATAATGGTTGCAACAGAAGGACCAGCAGCGGCCCCGTCTCTGCAGTTCTCCTTAGATCACACTCCTTGGTGATCTAACATAAGGTTCCAAGTTCTATGGCTGAGATACAGATGAGTAGCATGACCAACATTGTCGTACTGAAGCTGTTAAATTACTAGAATTAATCGTCAATGGAGAAGTGCATCTATCAAGGATGTTTGTGTGTGTGTATATAGATGTCAAACTCTGGGACCAGCTCTCTGACCAGTCCTCTAGTAAGCCAAAGAAGGTACCCAGTCTAGCGCCGAATCTTTGCAGTGGCATCTTGATGTGGTGAATTGCCATGCTTCATCTCTAAAGACATTTCTAAAGGATTGTCTAACCAAGTTCTCTGCTATTTATATTATCTGGTTAGAAGAAGGACTTGCAGCCAGAGTGTTTAGCGGTTCCTCTTGTGTTTTCGGCAAGCTGCACATTGCCCATTTTGCCTGTAACTGGATCTGGGCAGCTTGCCTTTCTCTCTCTCTTTGCTATACCATTGAGTGTAGTCACTTCTTGTGTGTAATAGTCCTTTAAGTATTATTATTTAAGTATTATTGTTGATTACTTAGATAAATATTTAATTTAGATTAATTCTAATGTATATATTATTTACATAATCTATGTGTATGCACTGTATGATAATCCATTACATATTGTTTTATATGTCAGTTCTCATATACCGCACTGTGACAAGATAAATCTGGATGAAAATGCTTCACACACCTGCAATACACCCTTAATCTGCAAGAATTTGGTTTACAAATTAAATCAATTCAATTTGTCATGGATCCATGATTCATGAAATCAAGTGCCTTTATTTGCATACATAACTAAAGGTGGCTAAAATTAAAAATTGGAATTTAGTTTCTACATCATTATAATACAATACATCACCTATTGCAGATGCCTAATAACCTACACCTGCCATGTTCAGTGTTTCCTAACACTGTTACCGGATAATATTGATGGTTACGACGTGCTGGTATTTGCTATATAGTGTTTTAGTCATAAATTCTATTCTTGTTGTTCATTGATAGTATTATGTGCACTGAGGCATCACTAATGGTTTTCATTGATTCTCCCCCTTAAATTAGATTTTACACTTTCTGGAGCTTCTTTCTGGAGACCGGAGATTTTCCTAAATATTAAAAATTCTGGAATTCCAGACAGAAATAGAAAAATTTATTAAACTCACATGGCAGGCCTCATGCACATAAACTTATTTTTTTCCTTCCGTAAATACTGGCGTAAATACGGGTCCTTTGTCACACGTATTCGACCCGTATTGCACCAGTATTTACGGACCCGTGCCCGTAAATACGGGTCCGGTGTCACCAGTATTCCACCCGTATTTACGGGGACGTTTTCGATGCAAAATTGCACTGCACTAATCGTCAGCCCTTCTCTCTATCAGTGCAGGATAGAGAGAAGGGACAGCCCTTTCCGTAGTAAAAGTAAAAGAAATGTATACTTACCCGGCCGTTGTCTTGGTGACGCGTCCCTCTTTCGGCATCCAGCCCGACCTCCCTGGATGACGCGGCAGTCCATGTGACTGCTGCAGCCTGTGATTGGCTGCAGCGGTCACATGGGCTGTAACGTCATCCTAGGAGGCCGGACTAGAGGAAGAAGCAGGGAGTTTTGGGTAAGTATGAAGGTCTTTTTTTTTTATTTTATTTTTTACAGGTTGATTTATATTGTGATTGGTAGCCACTGTCCAGGGTGCTGAAAGAGTTACTGCCGATCATTTAACTCTTTCAGCACCCTGGACAGTGACTATCCACTGACGTCGCCTAGCAACCCTCCCGTAATTACGGGTGCACACACGTAGTCACCCGTAATTACGGGAGCCCCATTGACTTCTATGGGCCAGCCCATGCCGTAATTACGGCCTAAAACAGGACATGTTCTATATTTTTCAACGGCCCGGGCACCTTCCCGTAAGCATACGGGGAGGTACCCGTGGCCAATAAAAGTCTATGGGCCCGTAATTACGGCCCGTAATTACAGCCCGTGATTATGGGCGTTTTTACATTCGTGTGCATGAGGCCTAAGGGTACAGAATCTTCAGGAAGAAAGCTCAAGATAATATGTTAGCATATGTTGTTTGTGAAAATCTGCCACTAGAAGACTATATTCACAGGTAGCGTATCTGCTGCAAATTTTCAGTCTGGATTTGTGGGAGTAAAATGTACAGCTTATTCCAGTAGCAGCAAAGTGGATGAGATTTAACAATTCTATCCACATGCTGTGGAATATTTCCGTACAGAAATTGACCTGTGGTGCAGATTTTTAAAGCAGCCTGCCAATTTATGTTGCGGAATGGTTGCGCATTTGTTGAGATTTTTCCCAATGGGTTATATGGGGAAGTGAAAAGAGACAACAAATGGCAATTTGTGATTTATTTTTTTATGCAGAATATGTGCCTTTTGCAGCAAAAATTGCAAGTAGAAGGAAAAAATAAAAAAAATTCTACTTTAAAAAAACAGAAACATACTTACTTCCCATAGTGACGCATCCCTGCTCCCCAGACCCAGACTTGTCTGTGTTGAGCCTTCATTGTGGGATGATTTTTTTTGTCCCATCTGACAGCTGCAGCCAATCAGTGAAGGCTGGCTCAACCCGGACAAGGGTCTCTTCACTACAGGAGCGCCACGGGAGGTGAGTATGGTCTGTTTTTTTCTCTTTTTTTCTCATTCCCTCTGCTCTATGGAGCGGCAGATCTTGCTGATAAATTGCACCAGACCCAATTTGGTGTAGACTTTCGGCTGAAATTTTCTGTTGTCTCTGAGTTGACTTGCGAACAAGTTTTCAGAAGGAAATCCATAGCATGTGAACTTACCCTAACTTAGTTTTTTACAATCATGTGAATTTCTTCTGTATTTCTGCAAGGTCTTTTGCTACTAGTTGTGAAATTGGAATTTCTCTTATATTCCATATTAGTGCTGGGAAAAATGGTGCCATATTTATTGGCCTTCTAGATTTTAAGAAAGCAAGATTAAGGCTGGATTCACACATTGCATACATTTTGCAGAGTTTTTGTTCCAAAATCCGCCCCAAAAGTGGCGTTATAAGTGAATGGGGTCTTAAACCCCCATTAAAGTACACAATAAAACATCTGTAGTAGATACAAGGCCTGCAGCACCAAAATACGCACCAAAATATGCTTGGAGCACTTGCTGATTTTATCACAGATATTAGTGCAAATTTGTAGGCTAGTTAAACAGCGCTGTCCATGAATTCCGCCTTAAGAAATCTCATTGTCCTACATTCGGGTCAAGGAATTTGTAAGGATGTTTGCACATGTTGTGGTGATATCGCTTTTTTTTGCCCCCCCCCCCTCCCCCCAAAAATGTTCTTTCCTGCTTGTGTGGATGACACTTAAGATGCTTCTTAATCCAAAGAGTAGAGGAGAAAAAAAACAACACAAAGCGCACATAGTGCATCAAATGATATAGTAAAAAGGCCACAGATAGGTAATCAGTTCTGCTGACCTGGTTGGTTGTGCTAGGAGCACAACATCCTTGAAAGCATATTTTAAAATATTGCTGCAGCCTGGTTTCTGATCCAGATCCAAAGGGACGAGTGGTAAATGGTAATTTGAGAAGTTTGAGGAAAAACGGATTATCCCTGGCGCTGCTAACTGGTAAAACCCTTCTTGAGTAATGAGGATTTGAAACAATCAAATGTAATATCAGATATTGTTTTAATTGCTACGCGTTTCAAGGCCGGACCTTCCTCCTCATCAGGTAAAATACAAATGCTATACATTCCCCTTGCAAAGGTGAAATATATAGCCAAGACAAAGTGGTAAAAAACATGTGTGAAAAAGTGCCAAGTTACATGGATGAGTCATGCAGAGGTGTTTGGATGAGTCATGGATGAGTCATGTAGAGGTGTATGGATGAGTCATGTAGAGGTGTTTGGATGAGTCATGGATGAGTCATGTAGAGGTGTTTGGATGAGTCATGGATGAGTCATGTAGAGGTGTTTGGATGAGTCATGGATGAGTCATGTAGAGGTGTTTGGATGAGTCATGGATGAGTCATGTAGAGGTGTTTGGATGAGTCATGGATGAGTCATGTAGAGGTGTTTGGCAGGTTAAAGGTTACTTGGTTTGAAGAGGTAATTGAAGTCTGATAACTGTCAAAGTAAAAGCAAACATAAAAAGACACTGGTTGCTTACTGGCGTTTTGGCAATAGGGGATTTTACCATTATGAGGCTGTAGTTCTCTTGCATTAGACAATGTATGCTGAAATAGGGACCTGTATTAAAATATTTCAACCTTCATTTTTTTTTTTATAAGGGAATAAAGCTCCATAATCAGGCATTCGCTCATCAGCGAAATTCTGGCAAAGAAAACTTTTACAGATTCACTCGTCCCTAGAAATAATAGAAATTATAATGTGAAATTCCCCTTTAACTCTAGTATGCTTGTAAAGGTTATTGCACATGCCCGTATTGTGGCTCTGTACAAGATATGAGTTGTATTGAGCGGTAATAAGGCACTCATAGACGTTTATGGTGCCCTACTTTACACTGAAAGCCTCTTATTTCATATGGAGATTGAATTACGTTTTTTCTGTCACATTCATACCTAACCTGACAAAAAAAAATTCTGCCATCTTTAATCAGATGCCGTATTATGGAGATTATCTCCTCTTGAAGCAATTCTTCAAGGGTAGCATACCTCTTTAATACAGTGCCATACAAAGGAACAATATCAGAGAACACAATGTTCATAGGGCTCCATAGTACGGAGCCAGAGATACTTTGTGGGCTACCCTATAAGCTCTGTGCCAATGGCTTTGCAAATCTATTGCTCAGTAGTGTATTGATACTCGAACCAATAGAGTAGTAGTATATTAACCAGTTTAACTTTGTTTCATGTTTTACAACAATTCTAAAAAATTTATTAATAGATTAAATTATTAAATAATTTGATTACATTTTCTATATACTAATCCCTACTAACCAGTATAATAGAGAAACTAAACTGAAAAAGGAAGCTTCCCATATTCACATGCTAATTTGCCCATTGATGTCCCTCAGTCAGATATCTGTAATGATAATTTGACAAACTCCAGATGCATTGTAAATACAAATACACAGGGAGAAATCCTCTTAACGGAAAGTTTATTCCATTGAACCATCCATTAAGGTAAAACATTACATCTGCATTCCCCTATTATCTTCAATAGCTTGTAGACGATTCAAACGCTGGATCGGTTGCCAAAACGGCTACTGAACTTCTCTATCTTCATAGCGTGTCTTTGAGATGAATATAATAGGTTACATTTCATGAAGTCCCTTAAGAGGACAAGAGCTACCAAATCACATTTTCCTTGTGTTTATTGAGAAAAATATTAGAAAAATTATCTGACATGACTAAACATCTTTGTCTCGCTTCAACACATCAAACAGCGATGAAGCCGTTGATTCATGTTTGATTAACCTATCATAATTTTTGCTTTCATGTAGCTTTCATTGCATTTTATTTGTGGCAATTTGATATTTATGAGATGGTTTTAACCTTATTGCAGAGATATGAAGAAAAGAAAAAGAACTTATCACCTGTAATTTTCAGTAAAGTCATTGAGAGAAAATACTTTTTTTTTTTATTATGAACTACACTTATAAAAATAAATTTAATGATTTTCCTTTATCTTGAAAACTTAGAAGGGACTCTTCATATTTGCAAAATCATTTATTAGGACCTGCTGTCTGTTTTAGTAAAAACTGGTATTCCCCCTGAAATAACTCTTAGAACTTTTTGTTGTGAGATTCCGCTTTTATTCCTCCTGGAAATGTATGAATAAATTGACATCTAGATGCTACCATTCTCCTTGTCAATAAGTTGTCCCTACACAGTCTGGCACTGTCAGCACTGATTGAATAGTGGAGAAGAAAGAGCGTATGGATACTTACATAATGACTTTTAATCAGTGGTGTATATAGCAGAGCTGTGGCCCCATAGTAAAGGTAAGACTGAGCTCGCCATTATGATGCAGAATGTTTTTGTTTCCCCTCAACACCCTTTCCATTATCCTTGGACCAATTTTCCAAGTTGAGATCCCCGCAGAAGTTCTCGCAACCTAGTATAAAAAGGAATGGGATTAACCAAGGCTCGAGGCTGGGCCCCATCTCTCCCAAGGGCCCCACAGTAGCCACATGGTCTCCCTCTAGGGTATGTATGCCTATGCTATGGATGCTTATGGAGTATTAGAGTCAAAAGATCCATCTGTTAATTTTTGACGTGTAGAAATCAGTGAGCCCAATCTTAGTTTATGCTCCCTTATGTGCCTCCATGTAAAAAAGAATGTTGCATAAGCCTGACTTCTAAATGATAAAGAATAGCTGTAAAAGTATATTACACAAATAAATACAAATATTTTATGTAGCTAAAAATATCAAAAGTAAAAGTGTAATTGAAAGAGACACTAAGAGGGAAATTATAACTAGTTCTACGTCATTTTTCTGGGGTAGAATAGTCGCGAAGGCGCAAAAACATTTGTGCAGTCTGCACCACTCAGGCCACTTTTCTAAAAAGTGGGAAGGGTACAGCAGAAGCAGATGAGGCTACCCAAGGTTCGACACATTTAATATAATATATGCCACAAACTGGCACACATTTTAGTGCAAATCTAGCCCGATATGTGTGTTGGATAACTAAATGAAAGGCCAATGAGAATCTAGTGTTCTTCTAGATAAGGGGACTTTATATATATATATATATATATATATATATATATATATATATATATATATATATATATTTTTTTTTTTTTTTTTTTTTTTTAGTTATTAGAAATATTCTACATAGAAACAGCTAAACACAAATGTCATATTATCTTATAGCAATATTATTTTCTTATTTTAAAGCCAATTTGCCCTCTAGTAGATATTTTTCTATGTGCCTTTTAATTTTTCGCGTAATCTGTCCCCTACTCTCCAAAACGCCTTGGCATCTTAGTGATGCATATTAATATTGAAGGTTGCCAAACCTTGGAACATGGGAAGAGTGCACTACAAGTAATTAAAGTGGATCTAAGATTGGAAAGGTCATTAGTGTTGGCAAATGAAAAGATTTATGGAGCTCAAGTTGCCACCTGTTCCCTTTTACCAAGACTGCAAGACAAATAAGTGCTTATCCATCCTCAGATACTATAAGTCGGAGACGGTTCCTTTAATATTTCGGTAAAATCTTTTTGTTCGGAGTACCAGAACATTGAAATTAATCACCAATTTTGCTAATGATCTCTCCCTGAATAGGCTTTCCACTATAAGAAACGCAGACCTGAGTTGTTATATTAATTCCTCTAGTCAATTGTAATAATGTTAATCAGTGATGTTCAAATCTGATCAAATCCTTGTACATACGAGTTGATCCTTTAAAGTTGAACGGAGGCTTTTCATGTCTAATTAAGGCCTTGAATTGACAAAACTAGTTCTCATATTACTTTTATCGCTCCTGTAATATCCCTGCAGAGATACCTAATTTCCACTAGCATTGAGGAAGATAACTGAGCATGGAATTTAATTCTTAGAAAGTGGTATTTGCTTATTTGAAGTGTCTTGATTGGTAATATCAGTCATACATGGTGGAAAAATTCATTCATAGAGATATCCATATAATAGACACCAGCAGTACAGATTTAATGATATTGAGTATGAAAACCATATTGTTCAGCAGTTTATAACACCAGCATCTATATTATTATCATTATTACTATTAGCACCCCATTGACTTCCTTTTGACAAACTAATGAATCACTTTTGCAGCACTGTTATTGCTAGCCATGACATGATTACATTTGAGGATCGGCAGCTGCCTAACGCCAAGAACCACTATCAAGAGGGTAAAGTCACGCAATTGGCTTGATACTGGTACCAGTATCTCATATGTAATTCACTATAGGATAATGTCAGTAGTGCGTATTGATAATGACTACCAACTCTTCCATCCCCACATTTTTTTTGAAAAAAAAAATGCCCGCTATTAGTAAAAATAATTATACAGAATGGAAAGTTCTATCCAGTACAGTATACATACTAAAGTGAGGAGAGTATAGGATATACTGTGTCACATGTGCAGGGGCAGACATACCTTATGTGCAACCAAGGCCCGGTAGGTAAGGGGCCCACTGTCCATTTAAAAGCAGCTTTCATCTACTCCTCTTTTCTATTAGATTGGATGTAGGAGACTAGAATAATTAATTTTGTAGGTCACAACTTCTTAAAGATGAAGGGGGGGGGCGTGCTATGATGAGCTGTCCATAAGCAAGGGGCCCATATTCTCTTCTTTCACGGGGCCTTCTACTGTCTGTGTCCTCCCCTGATATGTTGCATCTATAGGTGGTGACTCAAGATAACTGATTAGAGAAACTAGTGCAGATATCTTGTAATGGTAACAACGTAATAACTGAGGGTCCTTCAGTTATTACGTTGTTACCATACAAGGGATAAGGGTTCGACTTAACTCAGGTTGGCGTCCAAATTGGGGAAGACCAAGAGAATTAAGGCCCTATTACACAGGCCAATTTTGTCCAGAACAACGAGTGCCGATCAACGAGACAGCTCATTGATCGGCGCTCGTTTGCTCCTTTTACAAGGAGCTATATATGGGGATGAGCAGTCGTTACCCCGATCGCTTGTCCCCATACATTATTATCATGTTGGCAGCGCGTCTCCCTGTTTAGACTAGTCACACATTGTTTGAGTAGATGTCGAAAATGATCAAGTACCAAGATCAGAAGGGACTGTGAAAAGCCGTCAAAAGTATTTTTGGGTGGACCTAGGATATACTGTTTGTGCAGAATATAGAGCTGTACAAAGACTACATGGCATTGGCGTCTAATTTTCAGTGAAGTAATATTAGAATGATGGATACACCTATTGTGAACAATTATAGTTGGTTTTGCCTATTTATACTACTAGTTCATATTAGCGTGATATACAGGTTCTATAACCCGCTACAGGTTTCATTGATGAATTTGGTAAGGACATACTGGCACAAATACGTAAATAAAAAGGAATTTCTGAAATTTCACTCAGCATTTAAAAAAATAAAATAAAATATATATAATAAATAATGCACCATTACAGTAAGAAGTAGTGTGATACAAACAACATTATTTATATCTCCATTGGCCAGATACAATCACTGAATTTTCTCACCACATTTTAGTGAGCGGAATACTAGATTGTTCAATAAAATGGCAGCTATTGAAGGTGCACTAAAATATTTTGACTTTTACGCTTGTACTTTTACATAAGAGTATTCTGGAATATTTTCAACTAAGGGCAAATTTCTAATTTCTATAGGCTCACAAGCAAATTTGACAGCTGTTCCGACATTTGTATTTATAGTTCAAAGGCTTGCTGTCATGTTTTGCATCTTTGCTTTTAAAGCCGGAGTCCTCAGTTGAGGATATTATTGTATAAATAACCCATGCATCCTGAATATCACAGGATTTATGTTTCTCTAGCGCAAGAGATAGTATAATATATTCAATGTTCCTTTTTAGAAATCATTGCATTCCTTTGATGTTTCAAAAGCCGGTAAGATATATTAACATCATTATATATTTATAGCAAAAAATGGGTAATGGTATCCCCAGTGCTTGATATCCCATGAGAGAAGTGTGTGGAACTCTTAAGTATTCAGTAAAAAATAAGCATGCATATTTTTTTTAGAGATTATCATTCAGAACTGGTCATTTTGAGCAACAGACTGTTCAAGAACCTTTTTTTCAGATCGGTTATGGGAATAGAGCAGGAAGTTGTAAATATACAGAAGTTATATATACTCCCCTCATTTTTGTAGTACTGTATACAATATATCAGGGGCCCTCATCTTATTTCTTGTTCTGTAAACCCATGGGACTATTATAAGAAAATCCTAACACTGTGTATCTAGGATTCGGCTCCTAGGTTTCAATGAATAGTTCTTAAAGGACCATTACACCTAACTTATAAATTGATATATACAATATACATAGAAAGACCTCTCATATTTCAGAGATTCATTTGTCAAGGAATTATATGGTGATTGGGAAATAGATTTGCTTTTGTTTTTCAGAAATAACGCCACTCTTGTCCATTGGTCCTGGCTGATATTGCAGCTTTGCCCCATTCCATTAACTAAGGCTAAGCTGCAATAAAAGACACGGCCTATGAACGAGAGTGACGCTATTTCTGAAATAGAAGCAAACCCTTTTTTAAATTTTAGACAGTCCCTGAAAAATAGTATATTATTGCTATGTAATCTAATCAATATATCCAATGCCCCGCAAAACGGTAGCAATTCAATCTATGGCTTGTCCAACAAAGAACGTAAAAATCAACGTAAAAAATTAAAAAAGTTATGGCTCTCAGGATGCAGCAACACAAAAAATAATAATAATAAATACGATTATTCTAATTATTTTTTTAAAAGTTTTTTTTTATTGTGTCAAACATATAAAAAAAATACATATATTTTTATTACCATAATCGTACTGACCCACAGAATAAAGTTAATCGTGACAACAAAACCCAAAAAACCTACTGCGGAATTTACTGTTTTTTCTTTTTCCCTTTCCTCTTCCAAAAAATATTAAGAAAACTTTTTGAATACATTATATGTACTTGCAAAAAAAATAAGCCCTTATACGGCTACGTCGACAGAAAAATTAAAAAGATATGGCTCTCGGAACGCAGTGATGAAAAAAACGAAAATCGCTGTGTTCTCAAGCCGCAAAATAGCTGCGTCCTTAAGGAGTTAAAGAATAAATAGTGTTGTTTTACCATTGACAATGTATATGGAATCACTACATGATTAGTACTTCTAGGGACATTGTTGACATCCATTAAATATGCTGACATTTAGATATATTGCTTACATCATGGTTTTTTATTTAATTAATAAGGAAAAACTAGCTTTGCATAATGTGAATGTGATATGGGCCTCCTTGACTGATATGCTGGCCTTTTCTAGCCACCTTAACCATTCTTATTTCTCTGCTTGTTGTATTTAGTGTTTAATGCAAATCTCCGACAGGGATACACAAAGTCTCCAGCTGGTCACCTCCCCCTACAAAACCCTCTAAAACGTCTGGGGGCACTGCCATCCTGCCACCACTGTGAAAACTACCATAAATTCTGTCCAATTTCAATTGCTGTTCACCATTGCAAATAAAAAGCATGAATAAAATGTTAATGCTATTTTTTTTAAGAGCATGTCAACTGTTGCAATAGATTTTTTAATTTTAATTTTTGCAATGCATTTTAAAAAGAATTAAGCAAATTTGCATACTCATGATTAAAAATATTCTAAATTATTTTGTATACAGTTCCTCTGCAGACCTATGTATCTTCCCTGTCACAGACCATAAACAAGCCTAATGTGTAGTCTGATACTGAAGTTATATTACTCCACTCTCTCTGCCCATCTCCCACTGTCTGTAGATCACATGATTAAAAGATCTGACTACACAGGGTATCTGTGTTGTCTGTAGCTATGGAGACATATGGCTTAGTACAAATGCTGTACACACAAAATAGGCTTTTTATAAATTTTTAATACATTGGGGCAACAAAAAAATGGCCAAATGCACACAACCTTACCTAAACTGCAGCCTATGCCCTGCTGATGGCTGTTTAGGGCATGAGTATTAGAAATTTTCCTCAGCCCTGATATAGTAATTCTAATTGGGGTACTCCTGTGTCTAAAGTTAACTTTTCCAATAGTAACTTTTTATGAGGGAATTGCTATTCCTTCACTTAATATATATTTTAAAGCAGCTCTAAATGTGAAGCATCATTTTAAATAGTATACTGTATTATTTGTACTACATCACATAGAAGTCAAATAAATTTAGAGGAAAAAATTATTTAAAACATAATTTTATTAATGAGTTTATGGTGTTGTGAACATTCTTAAAATGTATCGCAAAATGTGACTTTTAATAAACCAACATTTTCAATGACTTTCTTGGCATATCTGATTTACAGTCTGCTTTTGTGCCTGTGCATCGACTTTAATTAAAAACAATGCAGCCTTCGTGTAGAATATATACAATGGACCCTCATTGTTATTGAGATTCAGCCTTTTCTCCATATGGAAAGCTCATTGCCATCTCGACATTGACTCTTTTTATGTGAGAGGACTTATGAATGTTTCCTCCTCCAGAGATGAGACTTTTGCCGCTCTATGGACCAAGCATTGATGGTTATAAAATCAACTGAAAGTAAATCTGTCACTTTTGAATCTTGCCCAGTCTCTTGCTTATGCCTACGGGAATTTGGCCGAAGACTGGTTAAAATCTTATCACCAGACTATAAAGCAGAGCTTCTTTTCAGTGGCATGAACTTAAAATAAACAATGTCCAAATTCTAGAGTATTTGTGTCATAGCCGTGTCCAGACAAGAAATTCTTTCTAATTTCAGCCATCTGCTCGAATCAGGGTGCCAGTAAAACATTTCAGTGTGAGCTCCCCAGCTGCTCTTCCGTTCCTTCCTGTCATACCAGCTTCGAGAGTATTAAAAAGCAATTCAGTAAATGTGAGGGTCTAGAGGAAATCACGGCCAACTCTTATCATCAGCTTCTTAAAAAATTACAAGAATTTTTTTGTAAGTGAACTGTTTGGCAGCTAGAGGTGCTAAAATTTCTGGTACAGAAAAAGTTAAAATATTTCCAAGAGATTCTATTCACAGTTTTGAGTTCAGTTTTTATGTGAAAAAAATCTTAGAAAAATAAAATAAAAAATTAAGATACTGTATAAATCTGGAGGGTTAGGAAAGTGACACCAGATCTTAATATTCAGAAGTTTATGGTCTTCAATAAGGATGTACATACCATAGAGGCAGAACATGTGATGGCAATAAAGACCTTGGAGAAATAGGACGTGGCACCTTTGCTACTTAGTTGATTGAACAACTGAAGGGGAACTTTTCTCCAGAGGAACAACATTGTTGGATAACAGGGGGGTTGGAAATTGGTCCAACAGCCACGTAAACCTCATGGAGGGGAAAGGGTGCACCAGGCCATTCCACTTGGTGGCAAAGCCAGCTTTATATTTGGGGGGCACATTTTTATCTTTGCCATGGGGCCTGCTCTCTTCTATGTAGGATGGAATAACATAATCATCTTAATTATCTTGGTCTTGTAAATAATTCTTTGACTTCTTTTTGTCAAGTATGTAAAATCGAGAAAGGTAACATGTATGTGTCAAGTATGCAAATTGCCAGCAATAATGAAAGCTCATGATGTGCACTGATTATGTTTGTGTGCAGTCACAATGGATCAAGGGCCCCATAGCTTACAAGACTAACAGGAACATGCTTTGGTATATAACATGGCAAAAATCTCCAGAGGTTGTTTTCGGAGCTAGTACTGGAGACAGGAGCAGGAACTACCAAGTTACTAGAGGGCATACTTTGTTATAGATTGTGACCTCATGACTGATCCTCTTTAAAATGCAAGGAATCAAAGTACAAAGTATATTACAAAATTTCAAACCTTCTCATTATCATTGATTAGGCTTTATTTACATCAAACCCATTGAAAAGTTCAAACATTTTCCGCCAAATATGATGTGAAGAACCTAACAATTTTCAGAATAACCTTCTCTTACATCATGTCCCACCAACAACAGCTTCAAATGTCCACACTATAGTCCATGGACTCTTGAGGGTGATGCTTTCACCAAAGGGAACCAGAATTCATCAGGCAGATTATCCAGATCTTTAGAGGCTGTAGTGGCCAAATCTTGCTCCTGAATTACACTAGAATCATGCTCTCTTGTTTTCATTGGACAGCACTGGACCCTCATGGAGTCCTAGTCAAATTGTGCTAAGAACTCTTCATTTTTTTTATGCTGAGATAACATTTACAAATATGTTCTCTATATCCATGGTTGGATATTTTTTTTTTTAATGGCATTGCCTACATATGTAACAGAAGCTTAGACCATTGAGCCTTGGTCTGATGTCACTATGATGACCTTGATACCGTCCACTCACTAATTTCTTCATACGGTCTCTATCCTTTCTTATGTTTAGTATTACATCCCAGAAATGTATAATGTAAGTAGCAATTTTGTATCACATATTATAATATCTATTATTTATTACAAAGATCATAAAACCAACAACACTTGCACATGTTTTGCCTGAATTCCTGTGCCTAGAAAGGCCCTGTATATTTTTTTAGTATCTTGCCTTACCTGGCATCTTGACTATCTTCAACTGTAGTGAAAAAATATAGCACATCATTTATACACATCTAGTCGAACTGTCACTGAAATGCATACATATGACTGCAAGTAAACTTACCTCAATATCTTAACACAGTTATGACACATACTCTATCCACCCCTTAAAAGTTAAATGTCTAATTCAGCTCTGCTATATCTCCCTGAACGCACAACCATTTTTTCATCCCAACAGTATTCAGAGTTGTGCTGTAAGAAGTGACCTCAATGAGGCCGGAGGTTTTTCATGTCCCTTTATTTCAGTGATGTAGCTTGTTTCTTGTAAATAATGGGATGAATGTTCATTTGCGAAACATAACGACCATGTTCCCTGCGTGTGGACAATGAACACAGTGTGGACATGTCCTTTGATGTGCAGATGAAACCATAACATGAGAACATTACTCTTATAAATGACAGTACTGAATAAATGGAAATAACAAGACATACATTCAGACAAACCCTTTGGATATAAAATGTCAAATACATTATAAAACCTAACATAATTCTGTGGTTTGATCTTGTGTACACTTCTAAACTTGTTTCTTTATATTCCGTATAAATTTGTCTTCTAAAAGTCCTTATACAAATGCAGCAGTGTTGGGTTTGACACCTGACACAAAACAATGCTCAAAATTGACCATAGACCTGTGATAACTGCTAAATGATCACACCTACCACTCCTGCGCCGGATAAAAAAAAAACAAAATTTCCATAAGGTTCTGCCAACTTCTTACCTCTGGGAGAAACAAAAGTTCAGATGGGTTAAAGAGGCTTTCTAAAACATGAATGGCCTATCCTTAGTAGATGGTAGATCCCTTTTGTTTGATCAGTGGCGGTCTGACCTCCAGGGAATTCTGCTTTTTGGTCCCTTCACTGTTTATCCAGACACTCCAGCTTGTCCTTATGTATGCCTGCGTCTGGTACGGTGACTCTAGTACTGCCCTATTAAAGTATTCCTTAAAAAAAGTAAATAAACTAATATTCTGATGATCATCAGGGGTTATGAGGGTTGAACCACCACCGATCAACCATTGATCGTCCATCCTAAAGTCAGGCCATCAGTGATTTGGTCCTGGTCCCTTTAAAATCCAAAAAGGCATGCTGCTTAGCCATTAGATTGTTGACAGAATTTATCGAAATTTAAAGGATCTGCCAAGTCCAATATCTATTACCAGCTTTATCTGTTGTTGAAGATAAGGCTACAAGATGATCTTCTCCACTATTCGTTATTGCAATGTACGACCAAAGCATTTCAGCTCACTCTGTATATCTGGTATATAGAACCAATAGAAAAGAAAGGACATGAATAGAAAAGGCCCCCCAGCATTCTAGACTTTTATTTACGGCAGCAGATGGTCCTAGCTATAACTGTTTATTTTCCATATAATCACCCAGATGTATTGCTGAACCAAACAGTGCAAAATATATCATTCTATATCCCTTTATAGGCAGTTGACATCTCCTTTACCCTCTTGAAGGTTATTTGTGGGATTTTTTACATATCTACTGATGTAGCCAGTAATGCATATAGCCGCCAAAGAGGCTCGCATCTGTAGCAGAATTTGACATTCTGAGAGCTTATCAAATGAACAGTTATTTTTTAGTCATTAGTAAATTATTCCTCTTTTATTCTATGCACTGAGACCATTCTCTTTCCTCCTGAGTGGATGCACAAATGAATACAAATACTTTATTTTCCATTGACTATGTATATAGCTGAAGCTGGGATATGAGCTGTTCTTAATGGAAAATTGAGATTTTGAACTTCACTGAAATTGTAATATATTTCTTGACTGGACCCTGGAGATCTCATTTATTTACTTGCATATGCTGATGAACATTTTGCTTATGCTACACTGAAAGCAAAAGTTAACAATTACACTAAAGTGATATTTGCAGGAATTGCAGGGACACATTATTATGTAGGACAGAGTAGATTAAATATTGTGCGTTATACATCAGTCATAAATATAATTAAATCATTTTGGAATCCTTAGCTATTGTGATCATTAACAGGGTGGCACTTACTCAAGATTATTGGAGTTTAATGGATATCCATACTGCTTGTCCTCTAGAGAAATCAACTTCTTTCTCATCCGGATCTCTGCTCAATTCTGCATTTTGCTACAAAACCAAACACATGTCCTTGGAGCAATGTGCTGTGCTTTTGCCATTCAATAACTAGACCATGATCATTTAGCAAGATGCCAGCAACTTAATCTGACAAATTGACAGCATCGAAGTCACACAACTGGCAAAGTACTGCATGACTTCTCCCGGAAGGACTGGACTTTTAGTAAATGGTTTATACAGATACTGATGCACTGCAGAGCTTACGTACTGTACCACCGGATTCTTCTCTTTTAAATAATTTTTAATCAAAAAATGGCACACGTGTACAGTGTGTGGAAATATTGTCTTAGGATAGTTTCATCATATTTAACCCCATGCAGTCACAGCCATTTTTTGTTTTTTTCGCTTTCACTTTTCACTCTCCATGTGCCATAACTTTTTTGAGTTTTCCATCAATGGAGTGTTGTGAAGGCTTGTTTTTTTTGTATGGGAGGAGTGGTAGGTTCTATTGCCACTATTTAAAGTACCATATATTGTACTGGGAAACTAAAACAATATTCTACGTGGGGTGAAATTTGAAAAAAATTGGATTGCTCCAATTTTTTTTGGGTTTTGTTTTTACATCTTTTATTTTCAGGTTAAAGCAACACATTAACTTCAATCTGCTGGTTAATACGGCAATACCAAATTTGTGTTGCTTTTTTAATGTTTTAATACTTTTACAAAGAAAAAACTATTTGGTAGAAAAAACTAAATTTGTGTCGCCTTTGCTGTTCTTGACTGATAGCGGAGGGTGTCAGCTGTAATGCACAGCTGACAACTGCAATGTATGAAGCGGGCTCAGCGTGTGAGCCCGCTTCATACTTCTCCCCCTGCACCATGATGTACCGGCAAGTCATGGCATGGCAATGGGTTAAATATTATAACTCCAGCATATTCTGCGTCTCTGTGCAGAGATTTTCATCATCCACATCAGTCCCAGTCACAATGAATATAGGACAACAGTTTTGTTTCTGCAGTGTGGTAGGAAACCCACAGTAACACGGACAGATGATACAAACTCCATGCAGATGTTACCCTTGGTCAGATTAAAACACAGGGCCCCAGTGCTATAAGGCAACAGTGTTAACCACTGAGTCAATGTTCTACCGTACGGGAGGAACTAGTTTGGCTGCAAGGAGAGAGAGCAGCTGAAAGTATTCAACCCCTCTTATTAACACGGTTAATATAAATTTAGTTCATGGAGTCATATAAAGGGAAAATGTAAACTGGTGGAAAACAAAGAATAAAGATGAAGCAAGCCTCATTCAACCTAAAATATAAATTTGCATTGTGTGATGAACAAAATCTGGTTGTGGTTGGGAATGTGTAGTATGAATGAAACAGGTTCCTTAAAGAGGCTCTGTCACCAGATTTTGCAACCCCTATCTGCTATTGCAGCAGATAGGCGCTGCAATGTAGATTACAGTAACGTTTTTATTTTTAAAAAACGAGCATTTTTGGCCAAGTTATGACCATTTTTGTAGTTATGCAAATGAGGCTTGCAAAAGTCCAAGTGGGCGTGTTTAAAGTAAAAGTCCAACTGGGCGTGTATTATGTGCGTATATCGGGGCGTTTTTACTACTTTTACTAGCTGGGCGTTCTGACGAGAAGTATCATCCACTTCTCTTCAGAACGCCCAGCTTCTGGCAGTGCAGACACAGAGCGTGTTCTCGAGAGATCACGCTGTGACGTCACTCACAGGTCCTGCATCGTGTCGGACGAGCGAGGACACATCGGCACCAGAGGCTACAGTTGATTTTGAAGCAGCATCAGCGTTTGCAGGTAAGTAGCTACATCGACTTACCTGCAAACGCTGATGCTGCTGCAGAATCAACTGTAGCCTCTGGTGCCGATGTGGCCGACACGATGCAGGACCTGGGGCAGGAAGTGAGTGACGTCACAGCGTGATCTCTCGAGAACACGCTGTGTGTCTGTGCACTGGCAGAAGCTGGGCGTTCTGAAGAGAAGTGGATGATACTTCTCGTCAGAACGCCCAGCTAGTAAAAGTAGTAAACACGCCCCGATGTACGCACATAATACACGCCCAGTTGGACTTTTACTTTAAACATGCCCACTTGGACTTTTGCAAGCCTCATTTGCATAAATACAAAAATGGTCATAACTTGGCCAAAAATGCTCGTTTTTTAAAAATAAAAACGTTACTGTAATCTACATTGCAGCGCCGATCTGCTGCAATAGCAGATAGGGGTTGCAAAATCTGGTGACAGAGCCTCTTTAAGGTTGAGTGGGGACATAACCCTTCTCCACCCTTTCTTTCCTCAGCATGGCAGAGGACTAGAATCCAATTTCTGGCGGAATACCAAGGCTAAAAGTTTGAAAGAGGCATGCCTGCCATGCGGCATCATAGATACAATTTTTGAGACGATGAACAATACATTTAAGGACAACTATACTGCTATGCTGGATGTTGATTTGGGCCCTGTATGGCATGATTATTTATACACGGTATCATTGTATTATCTGAACACTGTATGGTACACAATCAAGGGTGATATGTCAATAGAAGGTACTGCACAGGGCACCATCCAGCCCTGTCTATCAACACAATGTGCAATACGCTAAGTTCAGACCCTTACATTAAAGTTGTTTGTAGCGGAAAAGCTACTTAGAAATGTGTTTATAAATACAAACAATTCACTTTAATTCCTTTGATAACAGGGAGGTTTTTAACATAAAAAGCATCAGAGCTAATCTACAGCAATAAAACAGCATTTTAAGTCATGAGCAATGTTGTTTATCCAAAGCAGAAAATTGAAATTTAGATAACACATTGTCTCCATTATTCGTTTAACATTTTGCTGTATAATGTGGTGTATAGGTTGTGTGTAGGAGGAATTATTTTAACTATACTGTGGATAAATATACTGTACTTACATGCATGCTTAAAATGACTATTGTGATGTAAATGGAGTTTTGCCAGAATACTCAGTCCTGAAACACCTTGTCTTCCTGCCAATGCTGATTCTCAACTTGTGTCCATAAATACTGTACAGTAGGTTGAAATAAACTCTTAAAGTAGACAAAGGGTATTTTTTTTCTATATAATTTTCTATCATATTATTCTTAGCGCTCATGCACATGGGTAAATTCTGTACATTCTCCGAGATGTAATATGGCACTCCATGGTACCATACCGTCTGTGCTCCTGTACGGGCTCTATGTAGACAGCTCAGCTATGTGTATGAAGCCTTACTTATGCTAATTTACATGGCTGCCTTTTGTGTTAACGATTGCCTCCCTTATAGTTACCTTCTCTCTTATCTACCATTCTTGGGACTCCCATCCACCATGTTTGTGTTGATAAATATTTCCTATACAGTTTATCAAAAACATTAAAACCTGAGAGCTATAGAGCTAGCAATGAGGTGTGTGTATGTATGTATGTATGTATGTATGTGTATATATATATATATATATATATATATATATATGTGCCACTCAACCGAGTGAGGTCAGGATCTGCTGTATGGGGGTGCTTTTTGGTAATCCAGGACTCCATACAAACAATGGATGGGGGCATTTTTTTTTCTGTATTCCTTATTGGAAATTCCTCTCCCATTTGATTGTTTCCATGGGTTAAAGCTTGTGTGGTATTTGCAGGTGCTTTTTGGCCAATCAGGGCTACATCTTACCTTCCACTGCAAATGTAGTCACATTCATTTTTATGTGTGTCTTCATATATTAACCATGACCCCATAATTCTATCATATGATTTTGCTACACTATGACTGTATATTAAACAGGTAAAATAAGTTCATGTGAAAATTATATTAATTTTAAATATTATGTTATTAATATTATATTATAGCTTTCTGCTGAGACTTAATATCTCGGAATGCTTTACATGTGCTAAACAAGTCATGCACTGATAAATATCTATTAGTACTATGGGGACCGGACATGCGCGTTCCCCGCTGTGATAAGAAGCGCCCCCAAAAGTAAATGTTATTAGTGACATGTCGTATACTCGCCTAGGACTATTCACTCTTAGTCCATGTGATCAGTATACGACATGCCACTAGAGGCAATAGAAAACGCGATGTCACAGATTATGTGATGCTCGGGGAGAGCGGAGAATGAGGGTACATTGCATTGTTAGAGTAAAGTAGACCTTATGTTAAAAGGGTTGTTCACTACCGGATAACTGATGACCTATCCACCACACACCCGAACCCCACACCAATTAGCTGCGGGCACCGGATGTTATGGCAAATGTACCGGATGTACCGGAGCTGGAAGCAGTTGGCTACGTACATTGCATTGCTGCCGTGCTGCTGAACTGCAGATCTGCTCCTATTCACTTGAAAATGGCAAATTAGGAGACCACCAGAGTTGTCACTCAGAGCAGAGGAGGCAGGGCTGGCAGCGTGCAATGCAGTAGCATTTGCATATCAAGTGCCCACCTTATTGACCGGGGGAATTAAACACGGTTTTCTCGGTCATGTAACTTGCATGACCGACACAAAAAGTATGTCTACAATGCCTTACCCTTCCGTCATATCTTCAAAACTGCTGACAGATTCCCTTTAAGATGCACCAAAATTTTAGTGTAAAAAAGTGGTTTAGAGTAAGCTAACCAAGAGGTGTCTAAAAATGTGCCATATTAATAAACCACTGTGATAAATTTGGCACATTTAGTCTAATTCTAAGATGTCTGAATTTAAGACACTATTAGTAAATCTGCCCCGTTATGTTATTTTTCTTTACTCATTGTGAGGATTTGGTTTTATATTAGCACTTCAGGTAAACCCAACAATATTATCTGTATCCGCATATTTTCTAAAAGTTCCTTGTCATTTCTTGTAAAATTCCTTCCGGAGCAATAGGACCTAAAATATGCTGGATAATCAGATATTCTGAATTATCAGACAGCCAAAGAAAAGTACATACAACTCCCTTGTTCACAAAATAAAACAAAACTAAAATAAAATCTTAATACATCTGCTACGATGATTTTTTAATCAAGGAAATTTTCCACTTGACTATCTGTGCTAATTCTATTGCATTTGAAATGTCACATTTTATTGCAGTTCTGTGCTGGGAAGAAGAAATTTAAAAAAATATAAATTAATAAATGATAAAAAAAAAATATATATATATATATACATATATATATGTGTGTGTATGTATGTATATATATATATATATATATATATATATATATATATATAAATGTATGTGTGTCTATCTATCTATATAGATAGATAGATAGATAGATAGATATAGCAGAAAAAGAATGGCGACAGCACCCTGCAACACTA
The DNA here is from genome assembly GCF_050947455.1 of Rhinoderma darwinii. Classification (NCBI taxonomy): domain Eukaryota; kingdom Metazoa; phylum Chordata; class Amphibia; order Anura; family Rhinodermatidae; genus Rhinoderma; species Rhinoderma darwinii. The sequence goes on along the minus strand of NW_027461954.1, from coordinate 123,456 downwards.
ATGTCACCTAAACCACTAAATATAAACAAATATGCATTACATGCTAAGTCTACTTATAATAGGGAGGTTCTTAGTACACATTTAGGTCAAAAAGTGTTTGCCCACCTGCCACGACAAGGCGACCTCTGTAAGGTGGGAACCTACGCTGCACAAACACCCAGAACTGGGACTAAGCCTACATATATATTTGGGGATGGTAGGATCCAGCATTGAACTAGTTAAAATCACCCAGGGCAGAATGGGAGGAGTGCAAGAACAAAAATGGAGGCAGTCACTAACCCCCCATATATGGATCCCATAAACAACAAAAATTTGAACAGCACATTCCAACTGAATGATATAAAATGTGTATGCAGGTGCAAGAACACCTATGACTGCAGATATACAGCAGAAAAAGAATATTCATCCACCACTTGAAAATTCCAAAAGTCTAATAAATGTATGTGTAATATATGAGTTTTCACTGGTCTGTAGAGGAAACAGCAGATGTCTGTTACGAGTATTTAGATTAAATACGTCCTAGTCTCCTATATACAGTACAGTGTAATCCTCTATATATATATATATATATATATATATATATATATATATATATATATAGTAGATAGTAAGCACATTAAAACCCAATGGCCTTGAAAATTCAAGGGATCCTAGGGACTTAACCAATATTAACGTTGCGATCAGACAGCTAAATGATAAAACTGTGTAAGGTAAATCCCAAGGAAGGCGGCATGCTAGTCAGGTAGAGAACTCGTAATGAGAAAGCACCAATCCTGTCTTTCACAAATGCTGAAAGCTGAAATGTGAACACAGCAAGAGACTTAAAGAATAACATCCTTGAGAAAGCCTTCGTAGCCGACACATTGGCGTTTTCTCACTTGTCATTCCTGGTTTTAACACTGCTGTTGATTTATACTTTTTTTTTATTTTTAACATGATTCTATGGTTGAGTTTATATGGCACAGCGACGTGATTCAGTATGTTACATTGCTTCCAAATCAAATTTGTGTTTCTTTACATTCATGTTTTCAGGTTTTCTTCACTACAAGTATCAATTATTTCAGATTTTAGCAGTAGATTTAGCTGCCTGGGGAATTTTTAGCGCCATGCCAAAACATTTTGTGAATAGCATTGACAGACCTGTCAGCTGTCTCTGATGTGGGGTGATGTAGTGTGTTTAAGTCAATGTCATTCTTTTTTTTATTTTTACCCAGTTTTGCAAAGTTTCCAGGACAGAAATTGCTATTTTTTCCTCTCCATATCTATTTCATATTGCAAACTTTCTTTGACCCATAAATACAACATATATGAAACATTGTATCGTAGAGAACAACTCTCCTCAGGGGCAGTACAAACCTCCACATGGCTCCTCCTTACTATAAGGTGTATAAGGCTCTGTTCACACTAGCTTCTTGCTTTCCATTTAGAACGGAGCCATGAGAGCTATGACATAGGCTATTGACTTACTGTATTATGGATCTCTCAGGTTTCTGGCAAAGTTCTGCTATTTTTTGTTTCCACAAATAGTGCTGAAGACTCTTGTTATCAAACGCAATGCAACCCCACTTAAAGAATACCAACAAGGCAAATAAAGGAGGGTTTTGCCTGAGGGTCACAATGACCTTTTATTTACCAAAAAATTGGGAAAGGGGAAAGTGAATAAATGCCATGCTTTCCTATCCTGAGATGGTGCTATAGATATAGCAGAGCTAAGTTAGGCATATGGTACTATTTATCATGCTATTGAAGGTGTTACCTATAGATTTCCTTAGGTTGTTTTTGCATTAGCACTTCGTAATCGAATCCATTTTTTTTATCTATATCTATCAAATGACGTGACAGAGAATATAATCTATTCCTCCGTCATCCTACTTCAGAGTAAATAGGCTGCTAAAAAGTTGTGCGTCATTTCTTACTTAGTCAATAAAACAACAAAGTATTTTCCATCCATAATTTTTTTCCTTTGAAGTGACTGAAGCTCTGTGAACACTGACATATTATCGATCCATGTTGTAAGAAGCCGTAAAATTAAAATTACACCTATAGAAAGCTATGGGCCTATATTGTACTTATGTGTGCATTGCTTCTAGGGCTGTATCATATATAGGCTATATACGGCAGAACACAGAATGTCTATTGATCCATCTTTTGTCATGTGAATGAAGTCTAAGATGAAATGTTGCAAATGTTTTGTCATATGTGACATCCATTTTTATGTCCGTCATTCTGTTAATTTCGCTGAAAAAATAAAGAAGCAAAGCGTATGAAAAAACATTTCCTAACATTCCTGAACAATTCCGCATGCTGCCATTGTTAGATAAGTATTTTTAGTCCAAGTCCAAATATAGCAACAGACAAAAGATTGCTTAGATGTGAACAGGGTCTCACGGGTAATCTGTACAAGTGCATTATCAAAGTTAAAAAAAGAAAATGTTAAATGGCGAATTCCACTTTGCTACCTATGTATTTATATGTTCACTCTATTAAACAGAAGGCATTCGTTTTACAGCGCATCAGCACAAATAATCCAAATCTCTTCTCCCAGTGTCCTTAACAAAACCCATTTGTGGATATTTCTGTCCTATTACTAAAGTGTAATTACTGAGTTGTTAAGTAACCTAAATCTCCGTCACAATCTGTCTCGTAAGGGGCACTCGAGGCGAGGATTTATAAATAAACAGATACCAAAGTGATATTTTATTTTCCCTTTGGTGTTTATTGTACATTTTAAGAGGTAAAATTAATGAAAATTCCAATAAATGCCATTAAGGTCAGACTCAGATATCACTGTTCTTTTCACCGTTCATGGAGTTTTTCAAAAAGAGGACAAAGCTAAAGCTGTGTCCTTCTCTTCTGTTGATTTTTCTAGAAAAAGATATCCAAGATACTGGTCCATGATTCAGGAAACAGAACTAGAGGGGTTTAAGCTGTTTCTTAAATATATAGTTAAATAAAGTACATATAGTATACTCCTACTGTACTTATAACCTATAGTAATAAAATATATAGAAATATGATCTGTAAAATAACCCAACTGCATATAGGAGAGGGCTGGATCATTTATGTACATGCTGCTCGTCCTTATAGGTGGTCTCTATGAAAGTAATATGTGGATATGTCCATAGAGAGCAATAGAGAACTTTTGGCATTCTCTGTCCTTAGAGAGATACCTGTGCAGACAAGCAGTATATAAAGAAGTTCCACTAGGAACCATAGTTGATTGAATTTTAGGAAAGTGAGTGTGCGCACTATAGGCTATCTATTGTATGAGCTCTGTTTATTTGAAACTATACAAACCCTTCAAGGATTCTTTTTTTATATCCAGCTTCCTATATCAGACAATATGTGGATCTCTGATTTTTTTGAGACAGTCCAAATACATATAGCCCAAATGGACATAGTTTTCCGAAGAGATGAGTGGCCTTATGGAAATATAGGTCATGGTTTGGTTGGTGTTTATTGTCAATATAACACAGTGTTTGGTACAATGCTTGTGACGGACTACAGGGCAAAAAAAGATTATTAGGAAACATACAAAAGATCACAATAACCTATAAATTCCAAATCCAATTGTTAAAAAACGGTGACAACCAAGTTCTCAAACATCTGTATGTACTAAATACAAAATATGACAAAAGATAATACCTAAATTCACCCATAAATTTTCATGAAGGGTAGATGTTGGTCTCACTGATGATTACATGCAAATGAGCAAAATTCTTTTTTGGAGGCACAGAATCAACAATAATAGCTGTAATCACAGAGCACAATAAAGCACAATAGAAATGCAATGGCAAAACATCAGGCAGCCAAGCCTTATAAACTATAACCACAGTGCAAAGGGCTATTTCACAATGCCTGATATTCAGACAAGTATCAAAGCACCAATGTAACTAATGTATAATCGATACGCAGCAATATGAGTTGTGTTGACTTGTTGACAGGAGAACACTACACTACCACATGACCCTGGCACTTGCACCATAATTTAACACCTTATTTGAGGGTAAATTTGGATTTTATCTTATTTGTATTCGTATTGTGTGGACTGTCAGAAATAGTCCTCTGTCACAAGTGCTATACTTGAACCTGTATTATCTATTGAACAGTTCTAATAGGTATTTGGTCTAGCACAGGCATCTGTCATTATAAGAGAGAAGATCAAATAGGAACAATGTTGTGACAGTATTCAGACATGTCTCTTAGAACTACTGAATGTGTTATGGACAACCATAAACAAAATAACTACAGTCCCCAATTGTAGTGAAAGGTGAAAAAAACAATTCAAAATTATAGACTTTTGTAGCTCAGAGGTATGTTTAGTTTATTTTCCAACCTGGGTAGATTTGTCTAAGACGCCTCTGAATTAACGTTTAACAGGAGTGCCTCTTGGAAGGAACTGATTCTCCTTGTGGAGATCCAGCTGATAGGGAGACTTTAAAGCAATGCTCCCTGGGAAAAAGTATTCAAAATATCTCTCCACAACGAACCAGAATACGACTCTGTACTGACAAGGAGTAACAGCTCTAAAACAGTGCTGTCTACAGATGGTGTCTTTGGTCTGACTGATAACCTAAGCCATGTTTTAAGGTGGAACACTGATATACAGGACATCCACCCATAGGTGGCACTAGGGGGAGTGTCTTCTTTTTTCCGGAGGAGAGCTATTTTGCATTTACAGTATCAGAGGCTCATAAATATATAATGGCATCACTACTACTGTATTATTGCTGGCTGTGTATAGGAGTCTGCTGAGATAACTGGTGATTTCTTGGTGACGTGGCCTTGGGAATAGAATAGTGAATGGATGTGAACAACATGGACAAGCTTTCAGGAGTGATTATTCTTGAGTGCTCCTGAGAGCAATGTCTGTGTTGGTTAATGCACTTTGTTTCTATTTCTGCAGAGGTCATTGGAAGGCTAAATTTGGTTAATGTACTTTCAAATTATTGTTTAAATGAATTTACGGTTTGCTCAGCTGGTCTATGAAGATGCTATATGACTTTTATACTGTTGCTTTTTGGAAGGTAGTCCTAAAGGTAACCTGTCACTAGGTTTAAAGCCATTAAATCTTCAACATGTCGTTTTGCAGCTGGGGTTTAGTGTTCTAAACATACCCATGCCAAAAACATCAGTTTTGGTAATAATTGGTAAAATAGCTTACAAGTTAGAGAGATGAGTCTGGCATTGGGCGCTGTTGCCAAAACAAGCGTTTTTTATATGGACATGTTTGAAACACTAAACCCCAGCTGCATAACGACAGGCATGGGGTTCAGTGGCTCCAGTTATAGTGACAGGTTCTCTTCAAGGGTAAAACTCCCTAGGAAAAAGTAGGTAAAATAGGTATTTTCCAGAAGGTAAATGATCCCTCTAGTGTCACCTATTGTTGAATACCCTATAAGTTAATGTCTGACCCTTTTTATAGAGCCTTGAAAACATATCTCCGGTTAATAGTCACTCTAGACTGTGCTGATGAGGAGCGACAACTCCAAAACAGTGCTGTCTACAGATGGGTATACCCTAGTCATGTTTCAAGGCTCTATTAAGGTTCGGACATTTACTTACAGGGAAGTCACCTATAGCTGACACTAGAAAGACCATTTTCATCTCTCTAGAGAAAAGTTTCAGAATCATACTGTTGGATGAAGATCCAGTTATCAACCTTGTCTAGCTAAACCCAAGACATTGATGGTGGTCGAGAGTTTGCTGAAGTGTAAGCATCTAGTGTGGCGAGAAAATGACTTGGATTTGAGCTTCATCTCTATTTTGTCAAGTATTGCAAGCTTTAAATACTGTAGTAATGACTTCAATCCTAAGAACTACCTGAAACATAATTGCCTTAAAAATTGTTAAAGATGAGCTAAAGTAGCACTTGGAAACATCAAAACAATATGTTGTCTTCAGAGTAGATCCTGACTGTGCAAAGTGTTGATTTTGTTACTTTGTTGCTCATAAGTTTGGCACAGTAGGCATTGACTTGAAGATTAGTGTAGCCAATGGATCCCTGCTCAGAGTTTTTGAATATTGTAGCCTTATGTACTACATCTTATGTCATGCAAACCAGTGGGTAGAGAAGCACCTCATCTAGCAGGGTATTTATCACATTTATACTTCCTTGTAAAAGCAATGTTATTGTCCCCAAGGTCAAAAAATAACAAATGTCCATTCTGATCATAGAAAAAATTGACAAAGATATAGTTTATCTGGGAATTCTGAAAAAGCAAATATCATTACATTTGAAAATAATCTGTTTACAGTGCAACATGCACCATTAGTGCTCTATACGGATATGAAGATCGTATCGGCACATTGCTGAAAGAGAAGTGGCACGGTAGGGAGAGATAATGGATAAGGAAGATCATGCACAGTGTTGGTGTAGCCTGGAGAAAAGAATGTGTGCACGGTACGCATTACTCTTTTCCCGGCTGCTACAATGCCTGCAGAGGTAATTCCTGAGAAAGTAATTGACGGTAAAAGTTTATAGGGCAATAAAAGTTTAATTTACAGTAGGCAATAACGTGCCTATCTAAATGACAGGGCTTTTGTTTAGATTTTATTGTAACTCACCAGGATTTAGATAAACTGGTATGAGCAGTAAGTGCATCACATGTGGAAAAGGATTAAATGTATATTTGTGATTTATTACATCGATTTTTAGATGGAGTTCTTCAGTTCTATTATTGCAATATTTAAACATTGATCTATACTATCTCCATGGGGCTGCATATCATGAGACTATTGATGTTTTCTATCCTCTTACATTCAGTAATATCATCATTTGTCTTATTTCACTAATTCCTAAAGCCTAAACTTTGTTTTCCATTCAAGAGCATATGTCGGGAAAATGTTATTTTTGCATGTTTTTTCACAAAATGTTTTAGCATCGTATAACATAAATATTTTGCTTTATGTGAGGATTTTTTTCTTAAATTAAAATGTGATCCTCCTGAATTTCTTCTGTGTTTCTTAATTAAGATGGTTGTTCATTCATATTCTTAAAAGGGTTCTGCCCCTGCCGAACCCTCTTAGAATACAAAATCCTCTACAAGCTGACAGCTGATTGGCTTGTCAGAATGGCCTCAAATACAGTTTAAAGAAGCACTCCACTTTATTTTTTTTATTTCACCCTCCATTTGTACATTGGTGTTTTAGTGGGGTGCTATGTGCAGAAATACTTACTGATCCCCGTATCTTGACGTTTTTCGGGTCCAGCACCACTCACGTGATCTTCATTCTGACCTGTTCTGGAATCGCTGCATTTCAGAAAACCAGAAGTCAGGCTCTCAATGCATTCCTATGGAGCCTCATTCTGGCTCCCATAGAAATACATTGAGAGCCTGAGTTCTGGTTCATTCAAAAGCACAGTGACTCTAGACCAGTCAGAGGGAAGATCACGTGAGCGGTGCTGGACCTGAAAAATACAAGATGCAGTGATCGGTAAGTATTTCTGCACATAGCACCCCACTGAAACACCAATGTACAAATGGAGGGTGCAATAAAAAAATAAAGTGGAGTGCTTCCTTAATGCTAAGCAACAATAAATGTAATCGGTCAAATCCCTTACTGAGAAAGTCTACATGCTCCATCTCATAGACATTCAGAGTTCGGCAAACTCCTTAAAAGGGTTGTCTGGTTTAGAAAACTCATTTTCATATAGCATATTAGGGAATTCTAATTCACTTACTACCAGGTTACTCCACATATTGCATATGATCATTTGGGGTCCCAGCAAGAGAACATTTTGTGATCAAGTTTTTGTCAAGAACCCTTCTAATAAGTAGGGTTTGTCCGAAGTGGAGAACCTTTTAAAGGCCACTAATTAAAAATGAATGAAAATGGCTCAATGGAACACAAAAAAAATATGAGACATCATTTAATTGAATACTTCTAAGATAATACATTTTAAGTTGTTATTGAGAATAGCTTAAAGGTCATCTGTCAGCAGTTTTGATCCTCACCACAAAAAAAAATAAAAATCTACATTTTAATGACCCCGATGCCGCTATCGCAATTTTCCCCTCTGCTGCGAGTGACGACCAATCTCCTGATTGGATGCTAGAACTGTCAGTCAGAGCAGATTGAAGGGGATGTGGAGTGTTCAGTAAAGAGAGCCTGGAGCACTACACATGAAGAGGCCACCTCCATGGCACTTTCAATTGTGGCGCCAGGGTCAGGTATGGTTACGCTGCTCTCCCCGTTTTCTATACAGCGCTATCACCAGTCATGCGTGGTCAGAACTGCTGATTCTCTTTAAAAAGACATTGACAGATGCTCCTAAAAAAGGTGGCCTTAATGATAAAAGCCCTTTAAAGTTTTTAAATCTGGGACTGACTTTTCTTCTATTCAGACTGCTATCACTTTGACAATTATTTGTATAATCAGACCATGAAATCAGAGGCATATGGCGGTACAGTATGGCCCATAGACAAGATGCTTCATACAACTTGTGTGCATGAGGCCTTACACAAATAATTCAAATATTTTATCAAAATATATACTTTGGTTTTCTCAAGAATATTTTTTAGTAGTTTTATAATCGTTTATCAATTAATACATTTTCTTCCTTTAAACATACAGCTAAAATGCTAGCCTTATTTTTATTTTATTTTATATACCGGAATATTGCTTTAACTTGAAGACATTTCTTCCGGATTTATAGTACATCAAGGCTTCTCTTCAGCCTTGATTAATGGCTCTATAATTAAAATCAAAGTGTTTCCGCTGAATGTCTTTTGGCAAAGAACTCCATGTATTCACCTTCAGTGTGTGATTGAAGTTACATGTCGGATGTCTCCCAGAAAACCCTCCACTCTTCTTGTTGATGCCATTTGATCTACAAGATCCTCTGCTTCGTCTTTCAGGCATCTTCTCATGACAGTTTAGACTCTAATTCTGCCTTGTCATGAGCAGAACATGACTTAATCGTCTTAGTAGCTCTCTCTGCCTGTTCAAAGCACTCATTGCAACCTTAATCCCTTTGTCTGCCCATACCCCAAAGGCACAGTACTAACCTATAATGTACATAGAAAAGGCAACACTCTGAGAGCTATCTGAGAGCATGAATTTATGTTAATTTGTTGTCTTGTCTTGTGGTCCTGGGTTCAATAGGTTTTCTTCTGGGTACTCCGGTTCCTCCCACACTTCAAAAATATACAGATAGGAAATTTAGATTCTTCGCCCCACTGGGGACTGCAAGTGAGGACAACTTCTATGCAGCTCTGCGGATTATGTTAGTGCTATATAAGTAACATAAATAAATATCTCTATTTTAGGGGTAAATTCCACATCCTAGATTTCTACAACCCATCTTCTAGATTACTCTTATCTTCCTTAACTGCTAGACTGCTATTGAAGGGTATTTTTAGTTGAAGATGACAAAACTTTTAATAAGTTGTCCCTTAACTGAATAAAATTTACCCAACTGGTAGCCTAAGGTATTGTTTCCAAGCTGAATACCCCTACTAAATTATATGAAAGTACCCCCAATTTCATGATCACACACTGTGCATCATCTAATCAAAACATTATGAGGATAGTGTGAGTACTGTCTAAAATCACAGCTTTTACCCCCTGGAGTACACGCTCCACAGATTGAGAACCCACGGCCTATGGTACTCTGCAGGACTTCAAAGTAAAAATATTTGCATTTTCTTTGCTGTAATTGCTTAGTATTACATTGTAAGGTGGCCCTTCATGTGGCTATAATATGGCCACATCACCTGGACCCCCTGGAGTTCTCCTACAACTTATAGTGATCTTTGTATGGTTCAATACGACCATGGGGTGATGGGGTTGATGCCAAGGTGTGGCCATATTTTGGTCCATAAACCTTTTTTCTACAATATTTTTAACCTTTCTATCTACCCGCTACATGGTCAGGTTCTCTCCAAATTGACAAATATGGCTAAAAAGTCAAGTAGAAAAGAGGTTTACAGAACGTAATATGGCCACACCTTGGGACTCAAATTACGGCAACAACTTTATTACATTTGATCACTAGACATAACTACTCATTAAGGTTGTTGCCGTAGTTTCAGTCCCAAGGTGTGGCCATATTACGTTCTGTAAATCTCTTTTCTACTTGACATTTCAATCTGGAAATAATCTGGCCATGTAGAGGGAAGATAGCAAGGTCTTTTAATGAGTCTACATGAGTTTACAGGATTTGCAAACATAATATTATTTTATGTATGTACCAACTTAGCAATAAGTATGAATTTCTGCACTTGACTGTTCTGCATTTTCTTGTATGCTAATACATGAAACAGTAACAAATAAAAAACGACATCAAGTAAATTATTCAAGTTCAGATTTTGCATATCAAAGATATATATATTTTTTCTTTTTTACGATGCTGGACCTACATGTGCATTGTATAATATGTGCATTGTATAAGAAATATGCAAATTGGCAAAGTTTGTGGGAAATAGGATAATGGCCCTTGTTGACTGCCTCACTGGTTTTGACAGCCGCTTGAATTATTGGAGCTGGGCACCTGCTTGTTTGATGTACAGGCTGGAGTTTGGAAAGGATCAGTTAAATACTGCCTTTTGCACAGGCTATTAAATTGCAGACAGAGGGAACGCAACCAATCTGCTCAGAATCTGACTAGCTGAACCCTACTAGGGATGCCGAGTCAAATGATTGACAGGATTTTAGTAAACTGCAGGTCTAATTCAAACTCTGCAAAACAAAACTTTGTTTGTCTTGGGACTGGCGAGGTTTTGTTAATATTCTTCTTTCAGTACACTGGGAAATTGTCATTCTTTTTCAGGAGAAAGCTCTGCTTCTTTCACAGCAAATAACATGGCTCTTATAAATTGAACAGCAAAGGAAGTTTGACAATACTTGACACGAACTTCAATTGCATAGTATTTATATGTATCTCAACCAGCATGGAAGAAGTAAACGTAATTAAAGGTTAATGCATCTATTACATGACTTTGTTTATTTGTCTATTCTCTTTTTATTCTACCGATTTTCTTTTCTACACTGTATGTGACAAGATATCTACAGTATAATACGTATGTTGCTTCTATGTAGCTGAAAGAGAATTGTCACAGTGTCATAGTGATGTTTAAAAAAAGCTTCATCAGAGACACATTTCTCACACACTTAGTTGGCACCAGGAGGGGCAGGGGGACTGGGCAATCAGGCAATGTTTAAGAGCCCAGCAGGATAGGACCTCTTCTTTTCTGTGCAGACAATGGGGCTTAGCAGTGAACCCTAGCCTGAAGCTTTCAGCAGAGGGGAGTAGTTTTCACTTCACTGACAGCTTTTGACTCTTAACAAGGAAGTTGGCACAGTGCCTCTCATTATGTGATGTCACTGATAATGAATTAGTGATGTCACACTGCCAAGTATTGTGATAAGTGATCACATGCAATGAATTCAGATGTTTCGTATATTTTTCTATTTTGGATATTTATGGTCAAGTACAGAAACTACAACCATTTTACATTTCAGGCGTTCATGAAATGTTTTATTATAGTATACTTCTATATAGTTCTCTGAGTACATAGTTGTATACTGTTATGAATGGGTTGTATGTACAATTGGCTTATGACCACCTGTAGCCGTGTTCATTAGTGCATGACTACCCAATGTGATGTATTCAGATACACAAGCAATAATTTTACATAGTACGGTTGAAAAAAGGGAAGAGATGAAACAAAAATTCTACACTTTCACCTAGCTGATATTTTTTCGTTCTTGGAAATTATCTAACCCTTTTTTAAAGCCATCTACTGTCCCTGCTGTGACGGCTCCTGCGGTAGACTATTCCATAGATTCACAGTTCTCACAGTAAAGAAGGCTTGTCGCCTCTGCAGATTGAACCTTTTTTTCTCCAGACGGAGGGAGTGCCCCCTTGTCTTGTGAGGGGGTTTTATATGGAACAGGATTTCACCATATTTTTTGTATGTGCCATTCATATATTTATATAATTTAATCATGTCCCCCCATAGTCGTCCCTTTTCAAAGCTAAATAGGTTTAATTCTTTTACGGTTTCCTCATCTCTTAGATTCTCCATGCCCCTTATTAGCTTCGTTGCTCTTCTTTGTATTTTTTCCAACTCCAGGGCATCCTTTCTATGAACTGGAGCCCAGAACTGAACTGAATATTCTAGATGAGGCCTCACTAATGCTTTGTAAAGTGGTAATATTACATCCCTGTCCCGCGAGTCCATGCCTCTTTTAATACATGTTATCTTGCTGGCCTTAGAAGCAGCTGATTGCCATTGCAGAGAAAAAAACCTGCTTGTGGACAGTTTCCAAGTAGCAACAGAGTAAAGTTAGCCATAAATATAAGGATAAAGTGAGCGGACCTTGCCGACATCAGTAGGTTCAGGGGGCAGCCGATGGTCCCTCATCTTCACCATTAGATGTTAAATACAACATGCCCAAATCCTTGTTCCCTTAGAAGAAAAGTTGCTGCCAGAGAGACCCCAACCTTGGCCGAGTCAATCATGGATGTTAAGGGGGCTTTTATATAGGGAGAGCAGTCGGTTGAATAAGTATATGCCTAACAGCTTTCCAATGTGTATGTTAATGCTTATAATGCCAATGTTAGTCAAAAGTAGAGCTATGATATGATATATCACGATTTAATATGACAATATACAACTGTGTTGCATATCACAAATACAGCTCTGCTAAATCTGTCTTTTACTGTTTTGCCCATTGTGACATACAAAATGGGACATGTATTGTGTAAATGAGTATGTAGTGCAGAATAGAAGGGTCAAACTCGTGACACAACACGTACTGCAGTTAATCTAATTTATGACACGATGAATACTCATATTATGTCTCGATAGACCTGACAAACAGTAGAACAAGTGCCGGGGGCTATTTCTAGGGCAATAACCAAGTACAGTTTGTAAAGCATTTTGACCTTCTGCTGTGTGTCTGCACAAATGCCGGTACTAACATATATATAAATATCTCCCAATTTGTCTCCAGGTAAATGAATTCTTGTTTTGCTAGGCTCATTTTTCTACAAGTACTGTCACAGGCCGTAAGGTTAAGCTGTGAAAATGGACAGTCGTAAGACAGCAAGATTATGATCAGAAACGAAAACCAATAGAGTTTGTTGATGGAAATTTTGCGCACATAGGATATGTTTGCCAATGAGTATTGATGTCTATATAAATCACTTTTACGGCCATCTAAATTAAACCTTAAGCATTGTGGCTGTATGTGGGTATATGTACATCATATGCGTCGAGAAGGTTTTGTAAAATAATATCCAACCTAACTCTACTGATATGTTCTGAGAGTTTTATAAATTGGACACTCTGGACATGGAAACATCCAGATAATTATATTGATTTCACAGTTATCTTGGATTTATCTGTGATTGAGGGCTTACAGCTGCTGTGACCAGAATAGATATCATTCAGTTATCCCGCTTCTAAATTCTTTTTTCATTTGCAAAAAGAGCCAAAGTATTACAGTGAAATCTGTTTGTTGGCAAGTAAAATCCAGGGATGTATTTATAGGGAAAATATGGTATATTTGTGTGGACATTATGCTTCTCTATTTTATCTAGACTTCTCCGTCATGCATATGGATATTAAAGGACACTAGTGTTTTAGCAGAGCTGAATTTGTCTATGCAATATTGCTGAGTTTGTTATCTGTATGTAGCAGATGTAGCAGTATGTTATATTTAATTTTCCAAAGGATTGTATTCCGAACGTGAAATAAAAAAGAAGCCAATGCAAAATATGTATTAGGGCCCCTCATCGACCTTTTTGCATTTTTTGTAATTTTTTTGGTGTCTACTTATGTGGCAGAGGGTGCGACAACTACATCTGCACCCTGTGTAATTACGCGCTTGGATGTGGTTAAAGGGGTTAACTGACCCCATAAGAATAATGTCCATTCTGTCTCAAATGTCTCAATTAAATGTAATATGCCAGTCCTTCTCAATGAATTAGAATATCCTAAAAAAGTTAATTTATTTCAATAATTCAATTCAAAAAGTGAAACTCCTACATTATATAGATTCATTACACACAGAGTGATCTGTTTCCAGCATTTTTTCTTTTAATGTTGAAGTATTATGGCTAACAGTTAACGAAAACCCAAAATTTAGTCTTTCAGAAAATTAGAATATTGGGTAAAAGTTGAAGATTGTAGACTCGTGGTGTCACACTAATCAGCTCTTCAACACAAAACACCTGCAAAGGTTTTCTAAGCCTTTAAAATGACTGGTCTGTTGCTACAAGGTCCAAAGTCCTGGTTTCTAATGAAAGTAAATTTTGCATTTCAATTGGAAATCTCGGTCCCAGAGTCTGGAGGAAGAGCGGAGAGGCATCAATCCAAGTTGCTTGCGGTCCAGTGTGAAGTTTCCACAGTCAGTGATGGTTTGGGGAGCCATGTCATCTGCTGGTGTTGGTCCGCTGTGTTATATCAAGTCCAGAGTCAGCGCAACCGTCTAGCAGGACATTTTAGAGCACTTCATGCTTCCCTCTGCTGACAAGCTTTATGGAGATGCTGATTTCATTTTCCAGTAGGACTTGGAACCTGCCCACACTCCAAAAGTACCAATACCTGGTTTAATAACCACATTATCACTGTGCTTGATTGGCCAGCAAACTCACCTGACCTAAAACCCATAGAGAATCTATGGGGTATTGTCAAGTGGAAGATGAGACACCAGACCCAACAATGCAACCTGGGCTTCCATAACACCTCAGCAGTGCCCCAGGCTGGTCCCCTCCATGCCACGCCGCTTTGATGTGATGCAGTAATTCATGCAAAGTCGGAGTCCCGACCAAGTATTGAGTGCATATACTGTACAGACTTTTCAGTAGGACAACATTTCGGTATTAAAAATAATTTTTGAAATTGGGCTTATATAATATTCTAATTTTCTGAGATACAAAATTTTGGGTTTTCATTATTTGTTAACTTAATCATCAACATTAAAATAATAAAAATGCTTGTAATCTATCACTCTGTGTGTAATGAATCTATATAATATATGAGAGACACTTTTTGTGTTGAATTACTGAAATATATTAACTTTTTGATGATTTTCTAATTTATTGAGAAGGACTAGTACTTACGATTTAAAATTCATTCTTGTGCCATTGGTGTCATAGCCTCCCACCGTGGTTTGTTCACCTTTGCCTGACATGAACATTTGAGTTCGGTGGCAAATCACTGGCTATCGAGGAGAAGTGCTGTACATATTGGCATACTAAAGTTCCTTAGGGAATGCTGTCAGAATTATGCAACCATATTCTGTTGAATTTCGGTTACTTCCTTTAACCCCTTTAAGATCAATGACTAGTATTATGCTCATGGCCATCAGGCAATTGCCACATTATGATGAGAATACTCATCATACAGATTGTGCTGGCACTGCTAGTATTCCCATGCAATGCAGCGCAGGGTAACCACTATAATACACAGTCGCAGCCCTGCTCTAATGGCGGAGATCAGAGAAACATCTGATCTCCACCGTTCAACCCTTTGAATGCCACAATCAACGCTGATTGTGGCTCATGACGAGAGATGTCACGACATGAATGATGCAGAGAATGCATTTTTTTAAATTGTCAGGGTCCACCACAATCCCCAGCCATTAGGGATCCAAAATGCAATTAGATAAGTGAAGAATTTGCATTATTATTTTCAAAGTAGATAAAATATAGTTAGGTCCAGAATTATTTGGACAGTGACACAATCTTCATGATTTGGGCTCTGCTGCCACCACATTGGATTTGACATGAAACAACTGAGATGCAATTGAAGTGTAGACTTTCAGGTTTAATTCAAGCGGTTGAACAAAAATATCCTGTGAAACGTTTGGGAATTGCAACCAATTTTCTACACTGCCGCCTCATTACAGGGGCTCAAAAGTAATTGGACAAATTAACATTACCATAAATAAAATGTTTTTATTTTTTTAATACTTTGTAGAAAATCCTTTGCGGGCAATGACAGCCTGAAGTCTGGAACCCATGGACATCCCCAAACGCTGGGTTTCCTCCTTTGTGATGCTTTGCCCGTCCTTTATTTATAAAAATAATAACATGCTTCATCAGATAGCGTATTACAGAAGCATACATCCAAAAAATCACATTGCTAACATATCTAGGTTTTACAGCGAAGTACAAAGGCACAATATGGCGACACGGTGTGCCTACTCTGTTTTCCATTTGCATGAGGCATTGTGGCAGACTGTCAATTCAAAGATAGAAAATATCGAGGCACTCACCGACTTTGCAATAAATTTATTTTATTCAGGATCTTGGTCTATGATGTGGATTAAGCCTACGGCCGTTTCGCATGCGTACACGCTTTGTCAAGGCCCTGGCGTCACTTCCTTTTCCTGCCCTTTTTATTCGAAAATCAGTGCACATTGTTTCGTAACAAAAAATGATAATAACAAACAGGAAAATACATAACATATAATAGTAGATGATGCACCATAATCATTTCATAGCATAAAATAACATTATATTGTTTTTCTTTAAAATAACAAGGTCTATGTTATAAAATAACTCAGGTTGTTTCGGTCTAAGACTGAGAGGTCCTAGTGCCCCTGTCTGTAGGATAATTTCAGCCTCCTTTTGTAATATAGTTTTATGTCTATCTCCTCTGGACATTGGAGCAGACTGAATTGCCTTATCTAAAATGATTATTTTCCCCCAGTTTCTTTATCCATTGATAAACAGCCTTATTTGAATTGGAGAAAGAATTTTTAATTCTATTGAGATTTTAAGAGATTTGGTATGAAAATGGAGGAAATCTAGGATAAAATTCACACAATAAATGGCTGATGAGAAGAAAGAGGGGACCTCTTAGTCCCCAATATAAGACTATTTTTTGGCGGGGCAATTTCAATATTTTGTCAGGTGGACACCGCACCATTTTACGTAAAATCTAGTTGACAATAGAGTTCGGTGAGTGGAAATAGACAGTCCATATGATCTGTCCAACATTAGATTTAATGTAAAAACTTTGTGAAAAAATGTGATGCATATATGTAATATATATAATATTAGAGGTACACGAAAGTTTACTCCTCTTTAGTGGATGAGCAATGTAGGTCCATCCATGGTGAAATGGAAAAGGTTGAGAATGAAGAATATCGATATTGAGTATGGTGTCTGTAATAATAACAACACTAAAGCTAAGAAATTCTGGTGGTTATGGGGTCCTGGATCCAATCTTTGTCGGTTGATGACCAAAGCCTATTAAATGTCAAAATGAGATCTTGAGGGAGAGAGTGATTTTTTTTTTCTTTTTGGCTTCTCATTTGGAGAGATGGGTCGGAGGGGGTATTGATCAAAATATGTTTGAGTTCATCTTTTGTGTATTTTGGATATACCAGAATAAAATAATAAAGTAAATAAATAAATACTCTAATAATGGGTCTATATTGAACCTTTTCTATGTCTCCAATTTCATCTGTGTGAATCTGACAGAAAAAAATTATGACATGCTCCATGGGATAGCGTATTACCGAAATATACTCTGCTTAAATACAGTGCTAGAAAATTAGAGGCACACACCGAGTGCCTAGAGATCTCTAGTTTCGTGGAAAAAAAGGGCTCATGCAAATGGCAAAGCTTGTACCTGCGACTCCAAACACCAACCCAACTCTTGTCATCAACCAGGGATTTCGTTGGACTAGGATCAAAAGCGTAAATAAAGTCTTAGTAATAAAGTTACATTGCATACACAAAGACATAATAGTGAATCAAAGATTGGATTATTTACTATGTGTGCTGTGTCTTAGCTTAAACAATAAGTGACAGTAGACCAAGTAGTCATTGTACAGTATACTGTATTATTTGGGTTGGTTAGAAAGAACATTTCATTTTATTTCGCTGCTGGGTAATAGTACAGTATTACGGTGACGCGCACTACAGTGACAAGTGGGGTGATGAATGTAAGCTGTTCGCTCACGTCTTATTTAGCAAGTGACAGCTCAGGTGCCTCCACTCTAGTCCATGAAATCTGCAGCTGGCAGACCCCTTCATCCCATCTTCAGCAATGCACCTGCCACTTCACTAATGTATGCTGCTCTCACCAAAACATTTCCAGATTCAGCATTCTTATTATTACCTATAAATGCCTTACTCATGCCGTTTCTCGAGTCTTGCTTCCTACTTTTAGCCCATGGACTAAAGTTTTTAATCTAACTTAATCTCTGAACTGTACTAGATTTCCTTCCATCACAGGGTCAATGTACACGTCCCTAGGCAAGTGCTATGGAAGATAACAACCTTCACATTTACAGTAGACTGGGAATAGAGAAGCAATGATTGTTAACACTTCGCAGAATTTCTTCCATGTATCATACATACACACCCTTCAATCCCCTAATATATAGTACATGAAATATTATTTTGTGTGTATTATTTTATATATTACAATTATATTTATTTAAAGGGGCATATCCTCTTTCCTTTAATATAACTAAATCCAATAATATGTAGAAGGGAATTTCTGCTACAATAAGTACTACTGCACCAGTATCATATACCATGCAATGCCAATACAATTTTAGTACTATTTTCTAACCTGAATACTTCTATTAATGACTATTGGGAATTTTAACCTCCAACCATGTGATCTCTTATATAGTTGCAGCAGTGACATCTGTAGATGGGGAACGGCACCTACTTGAAGATATAAGCAGTATATGGATAGTAAATATTACACCTAATGAAGTTATATAATGAAGCATCCCTGGTTTACCTTTAAGCTGTTATTAATGACATGCCTACAATTATTAAAATAGGGTCCGTAGGGGTATTGTTGAGGTTTTCTTTATTTTGACAGCTAGACATGCTGCCCCTAATGGAACGCAGATGGGAACAGAACCTAACACTAATTCATTAATACATGAGGGCCTGTGTTCTCATCTTAAAACAAGTTCCATAACGTTATTAACTAGTCATATGGGACATGTATTCGCTGTAGAGCATGGATTGTTTCTTATTGTTAACAGTGCAAGATGTTAGAATTGCCAAACATAGAAATGTAAGACACAGAGGCAGCTCATGCAGCTGGTATGGAGCCCAAAGAGACGGTGGGCCATTTCAGGTTTACTGCTTGCTGGTTCACAATAAGTTTATTTCGAGAACTTGGCAACATGACACACACTGGTACAATAACATTTGTAAAGAGGGGGAGAACTTCGCAAAAGGGTACTACAAGTCCTTGAAATGGAATGTGGGGGGCAAGCACCAACTCCTTCACCACATGATGGGAGGGTGTTGTATGGGCCAGCACCAGAAGGGGAGCCTATTTTTTATTTTTGCTTATGTGTGCCACTGTAAAGTGCCAAGTCAATTGGAAAATTTATGAAACTAGAGTAATTCCTCGTTTATGGGTATTTCTTTTCATTTTATCTTTTAAACATATTGGTTATGTAGAGGTCTGAAGTTACTAGCTGACATTTAAAACAATTGATAGACTTTTTTACTGATACATTTACTGCATTTTTTTCCCCAAAATAGCGCCACTCTTGTCCATAGGCATTTAAGTGAATGCAGCTAAGCTGCAATACCAGACAAGCCAATATACAAGAGTGGCAGTGTTTCTGGAAAAAAATAGCAGACCTTTTACTTATTAGGGACAACCACTTTTAAATCTGCAACTATGGTTTCTAGAAAGAATGACATATTACTAGATAATAAAAGATAAAGTGTGGTCTATGACAACACAAGATGGCTGGACTGTGAATTATTAGCTTCTGCTTTACTGCTAACTGTCTTTTATGAAGCCCAATAATAATTTTACAATATAATTTTGTCCTCTACCTCATCGTTTGTGTCAATGAAAGTTTTTCTTTCATGTCACTGTAGCTTACAATTATATCTTCCCAGCTGTTTGGTGCAGCAAAATATGTTGACACATTCTTAACAAATGATAATAATACTCGCACAAATAAATGTCATAATGGCACTACAATGACCGCAAGCAGCATGCAATGGAGAGTCCCATGGAGGAACAGTGTATGCAGCGAATAAAACGGGCAGTTTATCTGTTAACTGAAACAGTTTAATGTGCGAATCCTCAAGGGAGCCCAAATTGTGCTCTAGAGTTTTCACCTGAGAATACTGACACTGTCCATTGATAGGGACCCGTCTCCACTGTCTATTCCAAATTAAAATCATCCATTTCCCATTAAAAAACAAAACTAAAAAGAAATGGAAGGCATTTTGCATTAATAATATTAATATGACATTCATCCTCTCTTGTGATAACATGCCTAGTCACTAAGTTTGCTGTTAGGAAAATGATATCCATGAAAAGGTTTTAATATATGGCCCTATGTTGGTGGACCCCAGAATGATAAGCCAATCACAGGGTATCCAGCTGCTGGGACCGCCTACAATCAATTATGATCTGTGAGGCTTATCTGTCAGCAAGTGTTTGATTTCCCTGCAGTGCCACCACAGGAAAAATGAAGCATTACACAATGACTATTGAAATCAATGGTCTGCCTGTGCAATACATTGATGTGTTGAGTTCTTCAGACAAAGAGACACTCCATGTAGCTGATCTCCACTCTGGCTAATATATGAGAGTCCTGAATCAGAGTCCTGAATAACAACTTTTCTAATAAGATATTTGAAAATGCATTTTTAAACCATACAATACCTTCCTCTATTGAAAGCCCATATGCAATACTCATATGCCCTGTTTTTTTTGTTTTTTTTAAATAATATTCCTCTGCAATTTTTTATCAAGTACTAAAAATGCCACCCACAGGAGAAACAATATAGATAGGTAGGTGTAGGGTCAACTGGGTAGGAAGAGGACATGGGTTTGGCTCTGTTCACACTTTGTTATTGCCTAACGTCAGAAGTAGACGCTGGGAGGACTTCCTGACATATACCTCCAACGGAAAGACTTCCTGACATATACCTCCAATGGAAGGCTGCAACATATGCCCCTGTATAGAAATACAATGGCAAACATCACCCAAAAGACCCCATAATAATAAAAAAAAACAACATACTGCCCGGTAAACCGTTTTTTTACTGTGTGCCTCTGTATGGAATAGCATAGTCTACTACGCTATTCTATACAGCAAAGAAGAAATGGTATGCTAAAGGACACTCTTCTGGCATATGTAGAGTGAATGGGGCCCTATGGATAAATTTGGCTTCTGTTCCGGGAGCGTAGTGTAATAGCGAAGTGTGAACAGAGCCTTTCATAGTCAAAGTCAAGAAGAAGCTGGTTTAATTGTAGAAGATGGTGAAAGAAGTATGTGATGAGCATTATCATATCTAAACTGAGTGTCGCAAGTAAGTTGTGATAACTGGCCCGTCTTTTTCCTGAACAGCAGAAGGGGTTGGCACAATACTAACCAAAAATCTGCCACTACCGTGTAATTGATGCGGTGTCATGGGCCACCTATAAGCAAATATACTGCAAATAGTTGCTTACATTCAATGATTTAACCAACTATTTAATACATAACATCTTACTAGAAATAAATTTTTGTTGAAAAAATAGAACCCTAACCATTGAGAAATAAATAACGATACAGCATGTCTAACGCTACACAAAATGTGCCAAATACGCAGAGGGGCCCAGAAATGAACAGTCAAATTCTAATTAATTAACCTTTCCCAGATGTTCTGTGTTCTTCAGGGAAAACAAAATGTGGAGTTGCAACCTTTAACATCCGATTATCTCTCACATCAACCCTGTCAGAATATATATAGGAAGCTTCGATTTGTGCTATAGCACCGCAAAATGATTCAGTTTAATATGAGAATAAGGGGTTTCTGTAAAACCTTAATTTGCAGAATACTATATATATATATATATATACATACAGTAGGACTGAGAAAACAGAGCTTAGCAGCAAAGACAGACAAAATAGCAGGTCATGATGTAGGTTTGTTAGGCCAAATGCACAGGATACATATTACGTGCGGATTTGCCGTGCAGATTTTCCTGCGGCAAGTCCACAGCATAATACAGTGCCAGCAAAGTAAATGAGATTTCAAGAAATCTCATCTACACATTTGCAGATTTGTTTTCTTGTAAAGTGAACTACAGTGCGTATTTTAAAATCCGCAACATGTCAATTTATATTGTGTTTCCGCCTGCGAATTGTAACTGACAGGTTTATATAACTTGCATCACAACCCGCAGCATAAAGCCGCACCTATTTCCGCATGAAAATTTAAAAACCGCATCTAAAAACGCAATTTTGAGTGCAAATTTTACCTGTAGAAATACCTGCGTTTATCTGCGGTTTTGATGCAGATTTTCTGCACCAAATTACACGTGTGCATGAAGCCTTGATCTGCCAGTGCTACATGAGGATTTCTGCTTGCACAGAATTTGTTTTTATTTCCAAAAAGAACACAAATGTCTTTATCTTCTCTTTGTAGCCAATTACTCCATCAGTATGTTTTAAATAGAAAGAAACTATATCACCCAGTTCGACCCTGCATGCAATTATCATAAAATGTATATCTGTGTTTTTTGCACTTGGGACCTGGTTTTGTATCTAGACAGGGTCCAGATACAAAAACATTTCTCTAAATGTTTTTGTATCTGGACCCTGTCTAGATACAAAACCAGGTCCCAAGTGCAAAAAACACAGATATACATTTTATAAGTGCAGGCAGGGTCGAACTGGCCAACTGGAGTACCAGAGGATTCAGACTCTGACCCAATGAAGGGTCCCAAAAGGTCTGGCAGAAGACAACTCCATTTGGAGGTAACTTGGAGCCAAACACTTGTCTGAAGGGTCTATTTGTTATGGGTGATTCACAAATAACCTATTAGACATTATTGATGACATGTTCTATGTGTACAATGATAACAACAAGTGGATGCGCACATATTCTGTAGAGGTGGTGGATGGGCCCTCAGAATCATTCCCTCTGATGGGCCGAAGGGCTCTAGTCCGACACTGAGTACATGATTGTTACTGTGTGGAATATTGATCACTGACAATCTATTGGAGTGCTAATGTTGTGCAACAT
The DNA here is from genome assembly GCF_050947455.1 of Rhinoderma darwinii. Taxonomy (NCBI): domain Eukaryota; kingdom Metazoa; phylum Chordata; class Amphibia; order Anura; family Rhinodermatidae; genus Rhinoderma; species Rhinoderma darwinii. The sequence continues at coordinate 100,469 of NW_027461954.1, read as the reverse complement.
TCGTGTAGCAGCAACAGTTTTCTCCACTAAATGGGTCAATCACATTGAGTTGCGCATATCCTGTCATTTCAGATCCATGCATAGGCATAGCATAAATATTTAGAATACAAAAGGTATAATGGAGTTAAGAAATTACACTTTATGGGTGCAGTCACATGTGGCAGATTTGTTGCAGAAATTTCTACAACTTAAAATCCGTTCCATTCATCTGGATGGCGTTCTTTCTGCAGCAGGGGTATGGATTTCTGCAAGTTCCATTCAGATCAATGGAACTGATTTTCAGACGCAAAAATTTCTGCAGATAAATCTTCCGCATGGGACTTTACCCTAAGTGTTGTGTGAGATTGGAAGAAAAGCTTCCGATTTTTTTTTTTTTTCAGAAGCAGCGCCACTCTTTTCCATGGGCTGTGTCTGATATTACAGCACGACCCCATTCATTTTTATTGTTTGCCGCTTTGTTTTTTTTGGGTTGCTTTTAAAAAAGTTTGTATGACGCCAGAAAATACAATTCTGTTTTGGGTTTTTTACCCAGAAAAAGCGCAATTCTTGTCCAAGAGCTGTGTCTGGTATTGCAGCTCAGTCCTATTCAAATAAATAGGGATAGGCTGTAATACCACACACAGCCCATATTCCAGGAAAGTGCTGTTTCAGTGGCGTGCAGCAGATATGATATAGATTTATTCGTTTTTTTCACAAAAATGTTTTTGGAGAGAAAGCGAGTCCTCTAAGGCAGCCCCTTCCGCTTGAGATGTGTTGTGGACCATACTTATATATCTATGGCCACATCCACAGGTGCATAGTTATGACTGTATATACATAAGCCGGAGTATTTATCTACTGCTTTAAAATACGGTATACATTTAGCATGACATAGGGGTGTTATATGAAGAATAATTTTTCATGTAATGCTATTAGTAATAACTTTGAAGAATGCAGCAAAGTGTTTAAAGTTTACTTTCGGCTATATACAAGTTGGACGATTGTTGGGGAAGCTGGATTTTCATTGTAGGGGGATTTACCGTCTACAAATGGATGAAATGCATTATGGGATTTGGTGAGATCCATAATTCAGCATCTATACATTAAGGATATTATTAAGTAGTAGACCAGTTCTCTTCTCTCCATTAAAGTCTATGTTCCGACAGTGGATTATAATTAATAATCACTGTACTTCTTACGCAGACTCGGAGTGCCAGCACTTGTTTATTACCACGGATGCCAAACTGCTCTTATTAATTATAAAGGTTTCCCGGGCTACAGCCTCTGAAAATGAACTTTACATTATTTCAATTTGGTCTCCCAGAAGACAACAGCTTTTCCCTAGATTATTTAATCATTGCACTAGCATCGTCTTGTGTACTCCCTTTTGTGTAAGGCTTTATAAATAAAAAATCGGAGTTGTCATAAGATAATCAGGTGTATTTGTTCTCATAAGCTGTTTTCCTATGATAAGGGGACCTTAGACTTGCATTTGAATAATGATTCACATATGTGAAATAGAGTCTTTGTAAAATCCGGAGGTGTTAAAATTCGAGTCTGGATTTTTTTTTTTCTCCTTGCAAGAATGTAATAAAATGTCTAATATTTTATAGATTACTACGGTCTAAAAAAACAACTACCTTATCATCTGCTCCGTTGCATTTTTTGTTAATAAAATTGTTTATTCATTCTCATATTATTGCCAGCCAAACAAGTGTTCAGCCGACGGCCACCTTACTTTTTTAACTCAGCATTAACTATACAGTCCAACACAATGCCATAAAGCAGATGTCTGCTTTACACAACCGTAATCTATGTGCCCTATTATGACATATGGGTATAATAGAGGGTACTCTCTATTTACCCAAGCAGAGAGCTAATGCAAAGAGAGGCTGTCTTTCTGCAGGACCATGTAATGCCTCATTTGGCAGGAGAAGTAAGAAGTCCTCCTTATGAGCGATGAGCACCTTAATGGGGGACGTGTAATATCCTGTTAAAACTCCATCTTTATTAACCCATTGGCCTTCAGTAGGCTTGGAGGCCATATGAGACAGAAACTTCACCTTTTATTTTTTCTTATACTAATATTACAATATTATATAATATAGGAAGGTAGAAATGAAAACATGTCCGCACTATAGGATATACTTTATTCTGTGAAATAAACCACTGGCCTTGGACTGAACTGACTAATTTAATTCCATGATATTTTTTTTCACTACGTAGTTTTGGGGGTGCTGACCAACTAGTTTAGTGTTTTTCTATCTCTTTTTCAAACAATAACTTGATTGCAATTTGTCGATTTTTGGAATGTGCTGTCCAAACTTTTCAAGATTGTTCCTCTCAACTTGATTTTTTTATGATTGATGACCTTAGATTACAACATGTCAATTTGATCTAACAAACATCTGTTATCTGGTGCTTTAAAAGCTCATTCATGACGAATGCTGAATCTCCGAGCTCCCCATGGAGGATGAATACAGTTAATTAACATCCAACCGAATATTCTTCACATGTGCAGTTTCCATCCTTATAGTGATAAACTAATGTCAAGGTTTGTCATGTAATGTTTATATTGTTTTATATAACATAAAAAAAGATGCTATTTGGGGTGATTAATGTGTTATTAGAGGTTTCCATTTATGACATGTAACAGTATTTGACTTAGTTTCTTCAATACCCACATATGTATGTTTTCAATTACTTTAGATAACCTTATTGTCTACAAATGTAGCACGCATCACTTATTTAACAAGTGACTCATGCTGGCAACTTATGAGGCAGTGCCCATGATAATTGGCAAGTGACATAGACTGTTGTATGCTAATTACTGGACGACTGCTGATAACCTAACACTTTCGGAAGTTTCAGCTGTTAAACTGATACACCCTACATCTGTATATTGGTGAATATGTTGTTCATACCTGCAGCCTCTGCCAGCGTTTCAGATGATTAAGCAAGGGCACACTTTCTTATGACATTCTCATAACAATAATTATCATGGTAAAATATGCCTATATTCAATGGACCCTACATAAATGAATAAAAACTGAGTGTTAAATACATCCTTATGAGCATAAGTCAATGTCTAACTTTATAAAAAATTTTTTAGAACATGACTCTGGTAGAATCTAACCAGTCAGGGCTAATGAACACTGCTGTATTACGGCTCGGTTTGTATAAAGCCATAATAGGGATGTCATAGAGGTCCATGAGACCTCTACTGTACCTCAGTAGAGGTTTTTTTTCTCTCTGGTTCTGTACAAATGCAACCCAAAAAATTGTGGCAAGCCCCTTCGAACTCCGTATGTACAGAGGGATTGCTTTTAGGGAAGAATATTTCCGTACGCACAGAGTCTGACTCCATGCACTGCCATGTATAAAGACTTAGGGTTCCTTATACTCATATGATCTGTTTCAACTTTTTGTGCTTCATCAGCGCAGAGTAAGGATCTGAATACTTAGGGGGAATGCTGAGAATTTGAAACTGGACTCTTTAGAAAGGATTCATTGAATAATAAGGAAACTTCAGGAAATTTTGAAAAATATGTAGTTTACTTTCACCTAAACGGAAGAAAATGCCCCTTGTATGTTAAAGACTTTGTACGGAAGTAGATATACATCGGCAAGGCTAGGATTTATCCAATTAATAAATCAGCACCTTTCGTCTTATAGATACAGATGAACATAAGTGCCATTAACAAAATGTATAGCTGTGCTAAATTTGCATTTAAAAATATTTACCATTAGATAATTTCTTGGCATATAATGATGATACAAACCTATAGTTAACAGCACAATGAAAACTCACTTGGGTTAAAATGTTCAGCTTACAGCAATGAGCCTGGCGGTAAGGGGAATTCTTGTATTCTTCATCTATTTCTTCAAGTCTATTATTAATCTAAGCAGGCTCCATTGTGACTTGGGAAAAGTAGTGGGCACGCTTGTAACCATTTATCAAGCCTATCTCCTACAAGGAATTGCTTTATGGTCTTCAACTGATCAAATGTCTGCCATTGTAAAGAATCCAGTAATGTCATCTGTATGCATAGTTCATTCATAACCTCATTGCTCATGTTCTTCCTTACATCATGACAGACTCATCAATACCAAACACATTAACCTTGTGCTGTCTATTAGGATCACATATCATTATTTTCTCATAGCTATCATACTGCATTGTTCTTCATCATGTTCTCCGTGTCACGTACAGATTATACTTAAGTCAAAGAACAATCAAAATGTAGGTATGTTATATAAATAATGGATAAGCATTTAAAGTGGGTGTTCACTTCCATACATCAATTTATTAGTTAATAAGCATAAATATTTGTATAAGTTTGTAAATAAATGCATTACTTACAATGTGATGTACTGAGATGCATTCACAATTCTGAAGACTTCAGAGCTGAACTCTCCACGCTATATTTCTCGTTCCATTTTTTTCTCTGGTGAATTGTATTTTTGGAAGTATAGTTGTTCATTCAGAGGCAAATTGATCATGGCAGATTTTCTCAGAAGATGAACCTAGAATCCAAATAATATATATATATATTTACATTTTTGATGTTCCCTATTTATTAACATTTAATTTATTGTATTTTTATTATTATTTTTGTATGGGTATTGGGGAGTGTGGAAGCAAGCACAGATATGAAGCCTGCTCCATTATATATTCTGTTTAATATGAGCAAGATTGTCTTCTTCAGTGCTTACAGATATGTAGAGCTCCCCTAGAGGCAAACCACACAAAACACCTATAGGATATCTAATCTTATGTGGTATAGATGCAAAATTATTTAACACTGTCCAGCAGAACATAAAGAAAGACCCCACTGAGTCTCCCTGCTGTACCTCTATATCTAACCATGACAACCATATGTTTCTTTAACTATTTAACAAAATACAAGTAAACAATCTACTGACTCATAGCCATTCCACAGATTTTACGCAGCATGGAGCAAACAATATATAATCTAAACCTGGTTAACACTGACATTCCATAATTATTGGAGAAAATGAAATAGGATATCACTAGATATGTACTGAGAATTAATCATGGTTTCTGTTGTAATTATATTTTCAGAAGGAATTAATTATGGTTCAGTTCATTCCATAGGATTGCTATCTACTGTTTCCATTTCCATGTCACATTAGAAATAGTCCTCAGGAATTATGTTGCACCCTAGGGGTAGATGGGTAAACCGCTCAGCTGTAATTATTTGGATGATCATTTATAGGGTTAAAGTAAAAAGCTAGAATAGCTGAATGTACAATGTGTTCTTTACAAATAAAATGTTCATACTTTATCCTCTGCACATTACCACAATGGATTTGAAACGAAACAATTAAGATGTGATTGAAGTGTAGACTTCTAAACAGAAAGGGTGTAACAAAAATATTGCAATAACCGTTCAGGAAACACAAGTATTTTTATATAGTCCCTTTCTCACAGGCTCAATAGTAATTGGTAAATTGACTGATAAGCAGTTTAATTGCTGTCCTCCCAGCTGCTCCTTTTTTTTTTGTAGCTGATGTAAAGCTATTGTCAACCAACCATTTCTGCCTGTCCCTGCAGTAGATTGGAGCATGTATACTGCCTGTGACATGCATGCTGCTGCATAGGCACAGTATGCAGCCTCTCCTGCCCCTTTAAACTACATATGCGGTTCTCCAGACTCTTGCTGACATTTTGGATTGACCAATTTAACTTTAGCTTCTCTTCCTATCTTTTTTTGTGATGCCTAGGCAAGGCATCATTAGAAATGTGGTGATCACAGATACTAGTTGCAGGCCGTGGTCTTTATAGTCAAGATTAGAGATGAGCGAACCGGGATAACCGAACCCGGTTTCAGTCCGAACATCGGGAAAAGTTCGGTTCGCAGCGAATCCGCACTTCACCGGGTTCGGCCGAACACGTTTTGACCGAACCTGGTCAAAAATATTATACAAATCGGCAACCACTTGTCTCTATCAATCACTGATAGAGAAAAGAGGCTGCTGATTAAAAATAAAATAAAAAGCATTTCATACGTACCCGGTCGTTGTCTTGGTGACGAGTCCCTCTTCTTCCTCCAGTCCGACCTTCTTTCCTGACGCGGCAGCCTGTGATTGGCTGCAGAGGCCGCTGCAGCCTGTGATTGGCTGCAGAGGCCGCGGCAGCCTGTGATTGGCTGCAGCGGTCACATGGGCTGTAATGTCATCCAGGAATGTCGGGCCGGATGTCGAGAGGGACGCATCACCAAGGCAACAGCCGGGAGACCGGACTGGAGGAAGCAGGGAGTTCTCGGTAAGTAGTAAGTAGTATTTTTTTTTACAGGTTACTTTATATTCTGATCGGAATTCACTGTCCAGGGTGCTGAAACAGTTACTGCCGATCAGTTAACTCTTTCAGCACCCTGGAGAGTGACTATTTACTGACGTCGCCTAGCAACGCTACCGTAATGACGGGTGCACACATGTAGCCACCCATCATTACGGGGCCTCATGCACACGACCGTAAAAACACCCGTTATTACAAATCGTAATTACGACCTGAAATAGCGGGCCCATAGACTTCTGTTAGCCACGGGAACCTTCCCGTTTTCTCACGGGAAGGTGCCTGTGCCGTTAAAAAGATAGAACATGTTCTATTTTTTTAATTTTACGGGCTGTGCTCCTATACTTTATAATGGGAGCACGGCTCGGAAAAACGACCGGCTGCCCGTGGCCGGCCGTGCCCGGCCGTGCTCATCTCCTGAAATACTCTGTGCTGCCTTAAACTCCACTCCACTATATAAGGCTGTGAAACAGTGCTTGGAAGTTGGGAATAAGTGACTGGGGCAGAAGAGGATGGAGGCGCAGCCTTATATAGTGGATCGAGCGTGTTCCCCAGCAGCATTTAAAAGAAACAGGATCCTGAACTGTCCACAGAGTTTAAGGCAGCACAGAGTATTTCAGGAGATGAGCGTGCGGATCTTGTGCGGGGTAGTGACTTGCCAATCATGTGAAGGTGTTATTGAGGACAGGAGTGGAGGAGAGGTAACAGACTGAGCTACGTAATGGTAAGAGCAGAGTTCACAGCAGCACAGAGTATTTCAGGAGAGGAGCGTGCAGATTCTGTGCTGCTGTGAACTCTGCTCTTACCATTACGTAGCTCTCAGTCTGTTACCTCTCCTCCACTCCTGTCCTCAATAACACCTTCACATGATTGGCAAGTCACCACGTAATGGTAAGAGCAGAGTTCACAGCAGCACAGAGTATTTCAGGAGATGAGCGTGCGGATCTTGTGCGAGGTGGTGACTTGCCAATCATGTGAAGGTGTTATTGAGGACAGTAGTGGAGGAGAGGTAACAGACTGAGAGCTACGTAATGGTAAGAGCAGAGTTCACAGCAGCACAGAATCTGCACGCTCCTCTCCTGAAATATTCTGTGCTGCTGTGAACTCTGCTCACACGCTGTCTTCCGGACACTTCCGGCTTACATGGTTGAGTTACAGAAACAGCGTAACACGCTGAGCTACACTGTTTCCGTAACTCCCAGTGTAGTGAATGGCAGTTACAGAAGCAGCGTACGTTTCCGTAACTACTATTCAGTTCTATGGGAGTTACGGAAACTGTGTAGCTCAGCGTGTTACGCTGTTTCCATAACTCAACCATGTAAGCAGGAAGTGTCCGGAAGACAGCGTGTGAGCCTGCTCCATACATCACCCCCTCCCTGTGCTATGTTATTCTATACTTAAATAAAACAAGTTTTATGCATTATTGTCTATTTCTGCTGGATTTGAATGTTTAGTCTTAATTTTGGGCTGACAAATAGTACTCACTAAAACAGGGACAGACATACCATATAAATAAAATTGTATGACTTCTAATAATTGATCTGTATTGCTGCTGTATGTACCGTAGCACTAATGAAAACTTCTACATTGGTAAGAATTTACTTGGATTGCATATTATTTAGGCCTTCTATCGTCTGGATATAAAAATGGTAAAAAAATGACAATTATGTTATGCTTTGGTTATTTAAAGGTTTTATACACTCTTGCATCCATTATTTATTTTTTTGCTCCGATACATGTAAAATAAAAAATGCAGATACTTACATTAAAATATTATATAGGATGCATTTGGTACCCTCCAGATTTCACCATTTATTTCCTAGTTATTTGCTTTTAAGGTAAAATAATGTCCTATTATTGCTAACTTTTGAGACTGGGATCATGTAGCACTAATCTCTATATTCCAAGAAATAAAATTCCCTAAATTGGCCATCAGTCCTTCAGCTTGGGGAGAACCCCACCACAGTATCAACCCAAACACATAAATTGTCCCCAATTTCTATGTTTGGCTGCTAGGATTCATGTATAATATTTAAGTGGAAATTGCCAAACATATTTCTCCCAGAAGTTAAAGAGTCTCCAAAATGATTTACAAAAAAAAACAAAAACCTGCTACTATTGATATTACAGATGAATTTAAAATTGCCCCCAAAAAGTAGAGTACATGTTTTAGATACTTTGTACATCTACCTCAAAAGTTTTTATGCAAAGTACAACAGCCCGGAGGTGGAGCAGCAATTTGATCTAAATTTGTCATGCTGCGTCTGCCAACTTTGATAAGCTTGGCACAATTTTCAGCACCAAATATGAAGCATTTTTATGGCAATATTAATTAATATCCCTTACTATCTTTATTTCTACTTTGACTCTGTATGGTATTTTGATTACTAATCAAATAAATTACTACATTTAATCATCTGTAAAAAAATAAAATTATATTTTTTGTAAAATTGCTGCAATCTTTCGATTTCTATCATACAGAGTAATTGAGATTTTGAGTGTTAGTAGTTAAGAACTGTGTCATAAACTTGATATTGTAGATATTCCCTTTAGAATCCTCTATAAATAGACCTAGAAATGTTCCTAACATGAGAATTCCCTAAAGTATTCAGAGTAAGAAAAAATGTATTTCTATTTGTGTTTCTTAATCAACTTTAATATTCCCTTATCCATTGACATTTTTGTTTTACGCCTTATGTGCCGTCAGTAAGTGACAGGACGTGGATTCGCTGTAGTTTGATCTTGAATCTCAAGGTTTCTGCTGATGCAGCGACTTTTAGTTTTAGGTGGAGTTTGTATTATCAGCCTGTGAAGCAATTTTCATCTAGAGTCATGACATTTGTGCTAAGTAAGCTATCTAAAAAGTTTCTGTTCTCTTCATTTTCGGAGATCATGCATTCACATTTTTAAACAGAAGGTCATGTAAAACCGTAAAAATGTGAATCATTGCTTGTTGGAGCGGGAATTTACTGTGCACACAGTAATGCAGTAAACTGGAAAGGTAGACAACGGTTTGTGAAAAGGTTTAATGAAGCTTAAAGGAGTTGTCCGAGATATATTTTTATTTAAAAGTTAAACACACAATACACACATTAACTATTCCCTAATATACTTACCTGTGCAATCTTGCTTCTGTTCTCCGTTCTGGCAGCTCTTTTCTGCCGATCACATGTCTTCTGACGTCACGTTTTCTTCCTCCTCCACTGTCGTGTCGTGTCCCGATCACATGGTCTCGCCCCAGCGAGACCTCGGATGGGACACGACACGTCACTGGAGATGTGTCGTTTCTGCGGGTGCCCGCCCAGCCTATGCAGCTTTTTTTCACTGTGAGCGCGCCTATGCGTGTTCACAGTGAAAAAAGTGAAGAGGGACGGCACCCGCGGACTAGAGAGGTACAGTGACCTCTGTACTTTTAGTTCTTCCCCTATCAAAGCCTACACATAGTAGGCTTTGATAGGGGATCAGACAACTCGATGCAGTACACGGGTCGCATGCAGCCCTTGAGGCTGTTATCTGCGGCCCGCGGGACACCGTTGCGCCGTAGCACCGAGCAGGCCCAAGGAGGAGCCGCACTACGCTATTATAGGCTCTGCTACGATGTCAGGAGTCCCGGAGCAGAGCGTATAATATTAAACTGTAAAAGATCTTCTGGGGTCCTGTATCTAAGCCTACATTGTTAGGCTTAGATACAGTGGCTAAAAAAAATTGTCACACATGGAGCCTGTATCTAAGCCTAACACAATGTATGCTTAGATACAGGACCCCAGATGACATTCTTTTTATTCCTGTATAAGATTTGTGTTTTGGGGCCCTGTATCTAAGCCTAACATGTATTCTTAGATACATGGCCCATGTGTGACACTGTCTGCTTGGGTAATGTATCTAAGGCTACCTTGTGGTAGGCTTAGATACATGGTCAAACAGACAGTATCACACATGAGCAGTGTATCTAAGCATCACTTTTTTTTTCTTAGTTATGTGTTTTTTACAGTTCAAGGACTACTTCAATGACACCCTTTTTTATTTTTAATAAAATCGTTAACCAGTGTTGTGTGTGTTATTTCATTACAATATTTTTTCTATGTCCTCATTTATTTTAAAATGTATTACTAGTTCATTACTGTCTAACAGCGTCCATTAGTAAGGCTTCATGCACACGAGCGTGTGTATTTTACACGCGTGAAAAACTTGCGTCAATCATGTCTGTGTGTGTGCGTTACGGCGGATTTACACGAACGTGCTATACGTCCGTGCAACCCGCGTGGTTTTCACGCGGGTCGCACGGACCTATGCAAGTCTACGGGGGCATGCAGACTGTCCGTGAGTTTTGCCCAGCGTAAGTACGCTGCGTAAAACTCGCGACATGTTCTATATTTCTGCGTTTTTCGAGCATCACGCACCCATTGAAGTCAATGGGTGCGTAAAAATCACGCGCACCACACAGAAGCACTTCCGTGGGACGTGCGTGATTCGCGCAACAGCAGTAAAAAGTATGAATGTAAACAGGAAAGCACCACATGCTTTTCTGTTTACAAACATCCAAACGTAGTGTCATAATGATGGTGGCTGCGCGGAAAGCACGTAGCTGCGCACCATATGAACATGACACGGAGCTGTCAAGTGCATTTTGTGCACGCAAAACGCCACTGTATTTGCGTGCGCAAAACGCACACGCTCGTGTAAATCCGCCCTTATGCATCAGTGTGCTTTTCGATTGTCATGTGTTATTCACGCACTCACAAAGCCAGCACATTTTTTTCATCTAACAAATTGTGTAAATCACGCACCAAACACGTGTGTGCGGTGCGTGGTTTTCACGCATGCATTGACTTCAATGTGAGTGTAGGTGCAGGATAACGCACCAATAGAGGACATGCAGTATGTTTCACGCAGCGGACTCTCGCTGCGTGAAAAGTCACGCATGTGTCAACGGCCCCATTGAAATAAATGGGTCGCGTGTGTTGTGCGTTTTTTCAAAGCACAGCACACGGACGTGATTCACGCTTGTGTAAATCGTGCCTAAGGCCCCATTCTCAACAGGGTGAATCTCGCCCGTGTGCTGATTGTGAAAACCACGCACAGCACACGCGACCCATTATTTTAAATTGGCCTGTTTTCATATGCGTTTCTCACGGGCGTCAATCTTACACGCAAGTGTGCATGAGGCATAAGACGGGGCTGGACGAACGCAAAAAAAGCCGCAAACAACGCCGCAAAAAACAATAAAAAAACAACGCCAAAAAGGCTACGATAAACGCGGGGAAAAACATTAAAAAAAAAACGTGAAAAAAACAGCAAACAAAGAGGCAAAGAACGCCACGAAAAACGACAGGGAAAACGCCACGAAAGACGCAACGAAAAACGCAGAAATAAAAAACCCCCCAAAAATACGCGAAAAGCGTAGAAAAAAAGGCTATGATAAACGACACGCAAAACGACGAAAAAAATATAGTGGAAAATGACGCGAAAAAAGCCGCAAACAAAGAGGCAAAGAAGGCTGCGAAAAAAAACGGGGAAAACCACACGAAAGACGCAACGAAAAACGCATAAAAAATTTCCGACAACAACGACGCAAAAAAAGAAACGATAAACGACGCGAAAAAAAGGATACGATAAACGAAACGGAAAACACATTCAAAAACATCGCAAAAAAAGACGCAAACAAACAAGCAAAAAACGCCAAGATAAAGTAAGCGAACAACGCCCCGAAAAAAATCGGCAAAGAAAAACGCAAACAGCGCACAAAAAACGCCGGGAAAAACGACGCAAAAAACAACGTGCAGGGAGAGGTAAATCTGCCGCAAACTTCAAGACGGAATTTTGAGGCAGATATTGTTCCTGCCAAAAAACTCTGTGTGAACATAGCCTTAGTGGAGAGAGACATGAGATAGAGGAGGGCGGACAAGGGTTAGGGTATGTTCACACGAGGGCGTCCGTAACGGCTGAAATTACGGGGATGTTTCAGCCTGAAAACATCACCGTAATTTCAGCCATAACGGCATGTGCAGGCGCTTGAACGCCGCGTCCATTAGGGGCGTAATTGGCGCTGCTATTCATTGGAGTCAATGAGTAATGGCTCCAATTATGCCCAAAGAAGTGACAGGTCACTTCTTTGACGCGGGCGTCTATTTACGCGCCGTCATTTGACAGCGGCGCATAAATATACGCCTCGTGTGAACAGACAAACGTCTGCCCATTGCTTTCAATGGGCAGATGTTTGTCAACGCTATTGAGGCGCTATTTTTGGACGTAATTCGGGGCAAAAACGCCCGAATTATGTCCGTAATTAGTGCGTGTGAACATACCCTTAGGGTAGACACGAAGAGGTGAAAAGAGAAATAAAACATAAATGTGAAAAACATAATGGGGGGAGAACATTTGCTCATCATCCTTCAAGAATGTCATCAAGAAGACAAGTGCAGTGAAGGAGGTCAGCGGGAGGAGCAAGGACAGCTCACATGAACTCTTGGAAGGTACGTGCACGCTCATTGCAGCCTGCAATGAGCGTGCACGTGAAAAAAGTTTCATCACAAGGAAAGATCAACAAACCAGAGCTGAACTGCATGTAAACAAACTGTGCTGAATTCAAAGAAGAAATGTGTTAAGTAGAATTTTTTTAAAAAATAATGCTTTATTTATGTTGTCTGTATAAGGGGTAATGTATGACAGAGTTTTTGAAAAAATGTTGGGATCTCGGACAACCCCTTTAAGGGTCCACTAAACCCAAAAGTTGGCTAATAAAGGGAGACCTGCTATCACTGGGTTTAATATACATGGACTAGTTTTAAAGAGAACCTGTCACTATGACCGCACTCGTTGGCATCAGTGAGACACCATAATAGAGCTGTACTGTATAAATGAAGATGATTGAGTCCAATAAACAGCCACCAAAGTGGCAAACAGACGGGTTGTGGAGTCAGACGCTCTGTGGAGTCACATCTGACATACAGACATACAGTCCATCACAAATTGAACACATGATTATTTTCAGAGCTGCTGACTATCTGAGGAGAGATGATACGCCATGAGACTCCACAGAACTAGTAATTTCATTCTTTTCAGCCCCCCTCCCCATTTGACTCTTTTAGTGGGTGTAACTGTACCTGTAGTATCATAGGGTATGAGTAATAGGGGAGCATACTGTCTTAATTTTATAGGTCTTTCATAGTGACCCATTCTCTTTAAAGAGGACGTGTCACTAGGTCATATAAGTTGAACTGGTTAACTGACCTGAATAGCGCTGTCTCCCTTATTCCAGGACCATTTTTTTTTCTGGACTCCCCGATCCAGAGATATAGCTCGCTGGTGTGTTGGAACCCTATATGCTAGTGTACTGTAGTTAGCCAATGGATGTGAACTACCCTGAAGCTGCCTCGTGGTGATTGGTCAACATCAGAGGCAGGTAAGCTAGCTCCAGCTTGGGAGAATGAGGGTAGTTTATGCACCTTTGGCTAACTACAGCAAATTAGCATATAGGGAGCCAACACAGTGGGCCGTATGTATGGAACAGTGGGGTTCAGAAAAAAAAAAACAGCTGAAATTAGGGAGACAGCGCTATTCAGGTTAGTTAACCAGTTCAACTTATATGACCTAGTGACAGGTCCTCTATAAGGGTTAATCTGAATAGACATCATATTGTAATATTTTATTTCAGTGCATCGCACACTTCTAGACTTTATCATTACATTCTACAATGATACCACACTGACCTTAATACAAACCTAATAAATGCATCCTTTAAAAACCAAGTGAAACTAAATTGTCCTTGTCTACTATGTCTTCAAGGCCTCGGATACACATTTTCGATGTAGTATCCCTCCTTCGTGTGCACACACCTGATTTACTATTTATTAGACAATGCGGTAGCCTCCGCACAAACATGCTTATTCGCGCTTCTATTAGACTGTTAGAAGTTATTTTGATATATTCAGTTTCTAGTAAATCATCGCTGATGACTTTTGCCTGATGAAATCCAATCAAATTCTCGGCATATATTCCCTTTTCCAGAGTCATACATATAGAGTACGAGGTTAAATCAGTTTCTGCAACCTTACACGCTGATTCACAGTAGAGGCAGTAATGTAACTGTAGTCAGGAAAATGGATTTCCTTACATGTATACTTTATTCACAGTCATTGCCACTATCTGATTTAAAGCTAGGGTAACCTCAAAGACACAATTTCTGCCATCCATCTGAGTAGGGTGTGAGCTTTATCAGTAGGCCAAAATATAGTTCTACTTGTTTCCTTTTAGATTTTCTCATAAATCACAAATCCTTATATTGTCGGAGAGGACAGCTCTGTGTGTCTACATTTCTAGCTTTGTTCCCACAGTTATTTGAAGTCTGTGTGAAAATAATCAGTAAAACTATAATTCCAAGTAGACAGTGAAAACTACCGCAGTACTGCAAATAGATGTCTAGTTAGATGAAGGGCAGTCCCGTGGTAAGTAAAGATTAATTCAATTTCCTATTGGTTTTCTTTTTCCACTGGATACTATTTGTTGTTAATAGGGTTTTCTGCTTTAGAAAACCCATTAATAAAAACTTTATTAGCATATTCTGAGTTAATAGAGAGAAGTCCCCCATTCAGGACCCTCATCTATTAGCCAGAGCAGACAGCGGCTACAGAGAGTCTCTTGCTCTGGAGGACCTAACATGTCTGTGCTGTATATTGACAGCCCAATGATTTCAGTGGAAACTGTAATTCTTCATGTCGCCTCTGGTAGCGCTGCAGGGAAATTGAATGCTTTCTGTCAAGTTTCCAGCATTTTGTCAGGGACCCTTCTAACAAAAAGAGATTTTCTAAAGTAGATGATTCATTCCTTTATTATTTACACTATTATCACCAAAAATTAATGATATATTATTGATGATTAAATTCTCTATAGGACAGCTTAATACCTTTACCATTATATGGGGTCTTTTTGATAACTAGAGTGTCACACCTGTAAAAGTGTAGGTCCATTTTTGTAAACCTACACTAATCTACAGTCCATACATTTCCTAATAATATTCTCTATAGAAAAATCTGAAAACTATAATAAGCTTACATAGTTTCAGGAAATTACAATTTATCACCACCACCAATTTTGTCAGCTCTTTGTCAGCTTTTTTGCTTTCTATTGCAGCCTGTATTCTGCCTGTAATACAGCTGAAACAAGCCTGTCTTAACCCAGTGAGGACAATCCCTTTTATAAATGTAGAAACTTGGTTGTGCCGAGTCCACCAGTACAAAATTGTGGATTTCAGTTTCACCCTCCACTATTACTTCCATATGTTCTAATAGGGTATATAGAAATAGGGTCATCCTAAACAAACAACGTCTTTATTGTATTCCAGATTGTACAGGAAGTGGTTCCAGTAACCTGTATATTAATTGGAATTCCTGTTTAGGATTTTTTTTTAAAATACTTGTGTAAATGACCTAAATGTGAACGTTTAGGTCCTGTTCACACAGAGTTTTTTTGAAGGCAGAATTTGACCTGCCTGCACATTCTTGCCGCAGTATTTGCAGCTTTTTTACACTGCGTTTTACAGCCATGGCCATTGAGCGAAAAAATGCTTTCTTTGCCCCCCGTTGATTTCAATGGGAGGTAGGAGGCGGAACCGCAGCAAGAAAGAGCATGCCACTTATTGTTTCCATGAAAAATCAATGGAAGGCGGTTTCTGACTTTTTTGCCACTGATTAAGATGCCGTTATCGCGTCAATCAGCGACAAAAAAACTCTGTGTGAACTGGCCCTTAGTGTAATAGCTTCATGCCTCTTTTACATCTGTGAGTGATGCTTACTATAATGCTTAGAAATCAGGAACGCAAATGATGGTTAAAATTAATATCTATTGCGATTAAAGTGATGCATATTAAAACGAATAAATGCTTACATTTCTAATAAGAAGCAGGAAATATTAATGTTAATTACAAGCGAATAAAAGAGATAAGAGAGGGACTCTAAGTAATTCAGCTGTATAGGAATAAAATGGCATAAATCACTTTCTTTCATTGGTTTGTTGTTGACTAGAATTTCTACTAGCAGGAACAGTCTTACAAGATCGATGTAAAGCAAACAGATGTAGCAGAGCTGAGTTTGTCAATAGTGGAATTAAGGTTTGTTCACACTGCACTCTACAAAAGGCTTATATATTGGGAAGGGCTCCTGACGTTTTCAGTACATTATTGGCTTTTCTATTCAAACATATGCCAAAAGAATTCAATTGTTGCATAATTTTGGCCGGTGTACATCAATATACATATTTTCTTGCTTTGAACAGCTTAATCGACTACACTGTTATATACTGGGGAATCTGGCAAAAAAGTATATTTTGTGCTATACAGTTCTTTTCACAATGGGAATCAATGGCACACAAGTATTTATATCGGCATACAGATACATATGTCTATAGCATACATTTAGTGCCACATTTTAAATATATACACCAAATGTTTGCCCAAAGAACAGTGTGAACAGAACCTCATTTCACCATTTTGTGCAACTCAATCGACTGCATAGGACTTCATAGGACAGCCGTCAATCCTACTACATTACCCAGAGGCATTGCAATGCACATACAATACCACCCTAGAGGGTTAAATTATACTTGCAGCTCTACTACATCTTTATTAAAGGGTATTGGGTAGCAACAGTGTGTTTGTTAAAGTGTGTAAGACCAAGGAATGTAGCAAGGAGTAGACAGAAGACTTGGCAGGATTGAGCTCCTCATACTGGTGAAACCCCTCAAATATGGTGTAGTCACTTTTTAGGGTGGAGTTATACTTTGAAAAACAATCATGGAAGTTCTAAAATATATATTTTTTCCCTCTGAAAGCGACCCTCTGTTCCCATGATAACAACATTTTAAATATGATTGGGTAAATATTACCTGGTGCCCTACAGCTGTCTCCCTCTGCCGTGGATCTGCCACTTTGGGGTCCCCTCTGAGTTGTCCCAACAAAAAGGCCTGCAGCGCTTCTAAGACTACGATTTTAAAACACTCCCACAGTTCTCGGATTGGCCAGAGCTGTTCAGGTGAGCAGTTCTGGCCAATCCAAGAACAAAGGGAGTGTCTTAGACTCTGTGAAGCGCTGTGGCCATTTTAGGACAACACCGAGGGAACCCCAAAGTGGCAGATCCATGGCAGAAAGACATAGCTGGAGGGTACCAGGTAATATAACTCCATATAACCCATCACATTTATAATTTTGTACTGGGACCAGAGGGTCGCTTTAAATTTACTGTAAAATAATAAGACAACAACGTAATTATTGGTCTACACTATGGACACATAATGCCATATATTTAGTTACAGGAGAACTCACAGTTAATTTAGAAGTAATTAAGTCTATCTTACTTTTGTGAAAGTTCTTCTAGGTTATGGCAGCAGAATTTGTTGTCACATTTATTACAGAAACAATACACACATAGAAATATGTATTACATTTGGTGCTGCTCTACAGGAACCATTAATATAAAGGTGTGAATAACCTCATCTCTGAGCACTTGTTTGTGGTTCACACGTAAAATAAACATGACATGGTAGTTAGGGTTTATTTTCTACTGAAAATGACATCTGAACCGAGAGACTGGTGTATTGGAAATAGTTGTTTCGTTTATGGGGTTAGTGGAGTCTATAGAAAACGTTGTACATTTTTTGTCATTCCCAATGTTAGAATTTAATTAATTTAGGTTGTTCTTTTTTATATAGTGGATAATGGCAGAAATGTTTGTCTTTGAATAACCTTCAAACTCAATATGGTTGGGTAAATAGCAATTTACATAGATGAAATGGAAATGCAGCAGAGTTAGACTGGTCAAGTAATTCTCATTGATGTTTATGGTCATAATGTCAAGGTCTGAGTTAAGGTTGCATGGGTACGACCACCTGGTTGATCCTGCCAGTAGCGTATGCGTGTCTCAAAGATTTAGCCATGCACGTGTAAGTACACACGGCCGGTACAGTAAAACTGCGAATGGCTCATTAAATCATAGGATCATGGGCCTTTTTTTTTCCAGACATAGTGCCAGGCTTGTTCATAGGCTGTGTCTAGTATTGGAACTCTGCTCCATTCAAGTGAATATTGCAATAACAGATTTCCATGTAGTGCCATGGAAACCAACAGATCACACGCATTATGAAATCATAAAGAGTTTTGCTAAATAACAACTGCACATGTTTATTATATATTGATGAATCCCAAATTTGGCCACAATGTGTCTTTGTTGCAAAATATTATTCTGAGTAGCATAAGGAACAGTTCCATGTACAGATGCCAACAAGATGGCTAATGCGTTCATCATTTTAAAAAGAACGACTTAAGAGTTATCATCATAATCTGGGACATAGAGGAGAGGAGGCCCCATTGCAAAAGTAAAAATGGGGTACCCTTCTTTTAATGGCTTATGCAACCAAAAATAACCCGCCAGCTAGTGGCAGGAGTGATTGTTTGCTCCCCTCTTTCCATCCCCTATTCCCCTGTTAGTTTCCCTCTCTCTTGTTTGTTTATGGTGTAGTCCTAAGAAGCAAAAACCTTTACACGTTTAGGTCACTTATAGCGAAGGGGTGAGGCCAATCTCAACTGTGAACCCTTGTCAATGGGCTACTTTTAACCCATGTAGGCTACTTATATTTTAAGTATAATCTTTGTCATAGAAACAGAAAAAAAATCATAGAAAATGTACAAAAAGTTTAAACATAAGAACTGGAACATTAAGAAAACCAGAAGATATTCTTCCTAATCAAGATGTGAGACCTTAGGGGCGCAGTTATGTATCCCTGAAACCTCTTACTACTAAATCACGGTAGCTGCTAAGACTAAAGATAAAAATGTTTGCATGCATGAAAAAACAAAAATAGATTCATTTTGGCTCTAATTTCTGGAATAGCCAAAGGGACCAGAGATTAGCCTGGCAATGTGCCCCATGTTTTATCATCTTATACTGTTTTTCCTGTGTATACTCGCCAACATAAATTGCCAATGACCATTTATATTCCTCTTTAAATACATTTTAGAGATACGTAGAATGTGGCATATTGTAGATATTGCGGTGAAACATCCCTGCAATGTTAAAACCTGTGGAGTCAAGAAAAAAATAGTCTCACTATGCCACTATATGTTCACCGTGTCATAGTAAAATTATATTAGATACCCATAAAGTTACATTCAGCATGGTTTTCTGAAAGGTATAACTTTTTTGCTGCTATTTCTTTGATTTTAGCTTTTTTTGTTTTTACATTTAGAAAGTTGTTTCCATGAGATGACATTTGTTGGACACACAGCCCAATACAATGGTTTACTGTTAGTGCAGAAGAAAAATCAGGGCTTTTAGCACAAGGGCTAATGTACAGAAATGACAAGATGTTGAATTTTATTGATATGAAAGCCATATCCCAAGGGTTGTACAATTTTATAAGGAAAACATACAATTCATACAAATCCCCAATATATGAGTGTCGGTACTCTATCATATATATATATATATATATATATATATATATATATATATATATATATATATATATATATATATATATATAAATTTTATGTTAGTCAATATATAAATATTGCAAATGTAAATTCATACAATGCAAATAGGTTGAAATAAAATATTTGAAAAATTACCTTTCATTCATTTTAGAGCATGATTTACAGTTTAGAACAATACACTGTTCTTTAACTATAAAGTATACAGCATTAAAAGAAGTGTGTGTGGGTACAAAGTGTGTATGTGTGTTGAGTTAGTATGCATGTCCTCCACCCATTTGGATAAGATAAGTATATTGTTGTAGTTGGGTCTCAATGCTTGGGGTCACTTATTTCTATTTTAAGCTGGCTATACTAATAAGATTTTGATCGACTATAATGCAGCCGATCCCACCGCAACCTTTCCGACTAAAACTGGCCAATCCCAGAGAGATTTTTTTCTTTAAAAAGTGGACTTGCTTAAAGTGGCAAATGATCGTCCAAATTTAGCCAATCATGCCATACACTTGTATTTTCAGCCGATCACCAGCTAAAAAGTCTAGGCTGACCCATCAAATTTTTGAAAGACAACGGTCTGGCTTCGACCTTCGCAAGCACGAGCGCGATGATTTTTCGTATAAATTTCAAACGATGGTCAGCAAAAATGGCCAAAATCAGCCATTTCAGCCGATAATCGTCTTATGTGTGTGGGCAACTTTAGTCTTGCAATCCTTCAGTATCAAGAGTTAAGGCCCTTTTACGCGTGACAATTATCGGGATAACGAGCATTCATAGAACTGATGCCGACAATGTAGAGATGTATGGAGACGAGCGATTGTAGCAATGAGCGCTCGTTCCCATACATTGCCCATTGTGAAAGGAGCAAATGAGCGCCGATTAACGAGCTTGATCTGTGCTCGTTTGCACGGACCATATCGGGCCATGTAATAGGACCCCCCTTACTCTTAATGTAGAACCTGGCATTATCTAATGGTGTTTGAAGAAGGAAAGCCCCTTCTATTCAATTGACCTAGTGGGGCATATGATATGATAAAGCAGATAACCCTTTAGAAAGCAACTGGTGCAATCTCTGGTGAAGAGGGTGAGGGTGTCTTGCCAAATCTTGAATCCCAATGAGATTATTTATGTAAAACCCTGTGTCCATTGCCAAATCTAAGCAGCAAAGACTGGTTGACTGCTGACTATACTATCTAATTTACAACACTTGGAGAGTATGATGCAGGTTTTAGGGTATGTTCACACGAGGTCATTACGTCCGTAATTGACGGATGTATTTCGGCCACAAGTACCGGACCGAACACAGTGCAGGGAGCCGGGCTCCTAGCATCATAGTTATGTACGATGCTAGGAGTCCCTGCCTCTCCGTGGAACTACTGTCTCGTACTGAAAACATGATTACAGTACGGGACAGTTGTCCGGCAGCGAGGCAGGGACTCCTAGCGTCGTACATAACTATGATGCTAGGAGCCTGCACTGTGTTCAGTCCGGTACTTGCGCCGAAATACGTCCGTCAATTACGGACGTAATGACCTCGTGTGAACATACCCTTACAATTATGACATCAGAAGTTACAGCTAAGCCTAACTTTGTCCAGCATTACTTAGCAGTCCATGTGATTTTCTCACTTATTATTTAATTTTCACATGCAGGATTTTGTTCTCGGAAGGAATTGCTGCTTTACTTTCATGAATAATACTTGAAATCCAAGTTTAGGAAGAAGCTGCCTGTGCATGAATTGTTAAAACACCTGTTCCAAGCAATAACTGTTGGATATAAGGACAGAATAAGTAATGATAATTTACATTTTAATTAGCCTTTCAGAAGAGCTGGAAGTTCAAACACTGAATTTCATTTCATTAAAGCATCCGCTATTGCAAGTGTTCGTTCACATGGCAATCATGAAGGCAACATGTAAGAAAACACCTCTTCAGTCATCTGTTCAGATGTATAAGCAGAATGGTGGTGATAATGTGACATTGACAAACAGAACCAATAATATAACATGTACACAACGAATCAAATTTATCATGTACCGTTTTACTGAAAACAAAAGACTCCTTGTTTTGTGCAACCGTTGAATGCATTTTAATTTTAAGCTTGTGCAATGCTATAATGCAGCCAGTGTTGAACAACCTGGGCTTCTCTAGATATAGCTGCTGAATTCCAGTTCCCAAAAGTCTCTGCCAATCTGTCTGGCAGGCCGTGCCGAGAGTTAAAGATTAATCTTATTGTGGCTAAAGGACCTTCCCATTTCTATGTGGGAGGTCAAGAAGCAAGGAAAGGCACAAGCTTATCCTTTGCAGCTCTTCAGCATTTTAAACAATGGCCGCTAAAAGCCTGTGTAATCCCCCATAGGAAAAAAAAAAAAGATTTATTTAGAGAACATAACATGACTTCCAAATATTATTATATTTTTGTTAAATCTAGACGTTTCTGCTATACTTATTTTACCAATTCTTTTAAATAGGGAAGCCTCAGTTCCCTTTATTCTCATTAGTATTACTTAAAGGAACAGTGTCACCCAAAACAATTTTTTTTATATCAGTTTGATTTTAGTGTTTTATTAAAAACTTTTATATTTATTTGTGTGTTTGTGTTTTACTTTTTTTTATTTTTTTACTTTTTCTTCTCTATGGGAGCTGCCATTTTTTTTCCGATTTCTGTATGTGTCGATTAACGACACATACAGACATGGAATCCGGCACATACAGTCCCATAGTGAGACAGTAAGATTACTACTTCCGGTCGCGGCTTCCGGACTTGTGCACTGGGAGCAGCGGCAGCAGACGGAGCGGACGGACCGGAGGGAGCGGCGGCGGCAGGAGCAGGTAAGTTATTTCTATGTATGTTCGTGTTTTAGTGTGTGTTTACTACTGTATGTAAACCTATTACACTGTGTGTTAGCTCAAAAAATGGCGACACACAGTGTAGGAGGTTTGACCGTTCAATCCCCTCGTTTCTCCCGGCACTAGCCAGGATAAAGGAGGGGGGGATTCTGAGAGCTCACTAGAGCGAGTGAGTTTTTTCCAATTTTGCAGCATAAAGCAATGTGGTTGCTTTACCACATGCAATGCTGCAATTTTTGGAATTGCTCCATCTAGTGACCAGCACTGGGAAATATTATAAATTAGAATCTAATTTATAATATTTCCTGACTCGTGAAAAAAATAAAAAAAATTAGAACAATGTTTAATCACCTACACACTAATTGTTTAACTAAAAAAAAAAAAAACATTTTTTGCTAGCAACACATTCCCTTTAAAGGGGTTGTCCAGCTTAGGAAATATATTTTTTTACAAATAATTCCCTGAGGAAAAACTGAACATGGGGACCTATAGGACTAAGCTGTAATCAGTGTTCGTTTTCCCTGCAGCACCGCCACTGGAGAAATTAAGTATTACACAGTCTCCATTTGAATTAATGGACTGTTAGTCTACAGCATGGATGTGCCAGGTCCCCCAGAGTGAGAGACGCTTTTTGTAGCTCCTCTTTCCTCAGAATAATAGATGAGGGAATGGGAGACCTGCCTCTATTAATCAGTTTAAGGTATTTGAAAAAGCATTTTCCAGACTAGACAACACTTTTGAACCCCTTAACGACATGTCGCGTACTGGTACGAGGCAGCCATTAAGGGAAAGTATGGAACAAGCTAATCTCGCTCCATACACAGCGGGTGATGGCTGTGTTACACAGCCGACACCTCACTGCAATGGGCGGTATCAAAGATCACTTTGATTCCGCCCGTTTAACACCTTAAATGCCGTGGTCAATCCGTCCGCAGCATTTAAATTGTTAGAATCACAAGAGCACCCCCTCAAACACGCCCCCCCCCGTGGCACCATCTGCCATTTACAGTGGTTGTTATGGAAGCCTGGGGGCCTAATAAAGGCCCCCAGGTCTGGCATCTTTGTACTCCTTTGAAGCTCTGCCTCCGGCAAGGCTTCAAAGGAGACTGCCAGAATCACGATATACTACAATAAGTTAGTATTGCAGTATATCATGCAAGTGATCTAATGATCGCTGCTTCAAGACCCCTAGTAGGACTAATAAAAAACAGGTAAAAAAACAGTTAAAAAAAGATTTATATAATGTTCGATAAAAAATAAAATCTTAAAAAAGTTTAAAAAAAAAAACCCTTTTCACATTTTTTCCCTAAAGCAATGTTGAAAAAAATAAAAGTTAACATAACATTGACAAGAGCAAATGAGAGGCAATCAACGACCAAAATTGGCCGGTGTAATAGGGCTCTAAGGCGGGATTCACACGACCGGGTCCCGCTCGAGCCCGAGTATCGGCCGGTAAAATCGGCAATTTTTCCCGGCCGGTTTGCATTATTTTTGCATCCGTTCCGGGCCTGGCAGATCTGGACAGTGACATCAGCGGCAACTCCTGAAGGGGAATCCCAATGTGTTCGGGGATTCCGCTTCAGGAGTTTCCCCTGATGTCAATGCCCAGATATGGACAGAGACATCAAGCGCTCTGTCCAGGAGCGGAATCCCCGAACACACGGGGATTCCGCTCCTTCAGGGAGCTAAAATGGAGCTAGCACATAGCAGAGCGGGGAGATACCTCCCTGCTCTGCTATAGTGGCGTCGCTACAGTAGTAGCAGCCGAAGCAGCAGCAGCTGCTAGCGGCGCCATGGAAGGTGTCGGCCGGGCCAGGGCACTTTTAAAACAAGCAGGGGAAGGGAGCCAGCGCAGTGCTCCCTTCCACCTGCTGTACACCCCGGCCCTGCCATACAGTGTACAGCGTACAGCCATTCGTCCGAATGGCATAAACTCCTCCTCCAGATATGCACTCTGCGCTGTGAGGAGGAGGAGATAGAGCGCAAGCGACGGAAATCACGGCCATCACTCGGGACACATTCCGGTGATGGCCTTGTATTACCCGGCCCCATAGACTTCTATGGGAGCCGGGCGGCCGGGCACCCGGCCGAAAATAGAGCATGTCCTATTTTTTGACGGCCGGTTTTCCCGGCCGTCAAAAAAATCGGTCGTGTGAATAGCCCCATTATGGGGTCTATTATTCCTAATGCAGCCGGGTGCTGGCCGATTTATGAACGGCCGGCACCCGGCCGGGAAACCCTGTCGTGTGATTGAGGCCTTAGTGATCTCATATGACTAAGAGATATAGACAAGACAACATCATTTAGGGCAGAAGGGGCATCACACAGCTCAGATGTTTGCTGGGATAAATTAAAATGGAAAATGACTAATGTAAAGCTTAACTATAAATGAAATGCTAAAAGTGGCCTCTTTACTTGTAATATTTAAATGAAGGACTGAAGAGCACAGTAGATAAGCGCTTCACTGTTATTCTCCATTCAATATTTTGCCTAGTAGGCTGGTTATATTTTAATTCAATTGAAATGAATATAAGTATCACTTTATTTTTCTAAATATGGCTTTTCCCATACAAACAAGTTGAAATATTTATTTTCATCTCCTAGTCTGCATGGCAATGGTATAATATAATACGAGTCCTGTCGGTGCTGTGAGCATTAACTTCACAAAAAGTGCTCCCAGTAGTGAGAACTGATAAAGTGAAGGCAAAATGAATTTAATTACAAAAAAATGTATTTAGTTTAGCAAAACTATGAATGTGAGTTATGTCAAAAGTTTACCAGAAAGATGTAAAAATCCACTCGGTAAATAGACTGCACATCTCTCTAAATCTCCTACTCGGGGGAACGCAGGGCTATGTATATAAATTCTATTTAAAGTTCTGCTGGGAGTAAAGAATAAATAAAATTAGATTGTTTACAAGAGAATGCCAGTGTGAATGGTGGCATGCTATGGATTAACCTATGTGGAGATGTACCGGATCGTTTACACATTTGTACCTAATTTATTTTGTGTTATCAGCCATTCTGCCCCATGACAGCTGCGTTAGGCGAGAAATGCTCTTGGGTCCAGCAAATAAAATATGAATTAAAAAAAACAAAACAAAAAAAAAAAACAAAGTCCTTGATTCTTCTTTTTTGGTGAGATGGTTATTACTTTTATTTAACAGTTTATTTGTTGTAACTGTCCATGGGACAGCTGGGGGATGGCTTCCACTACAGCTCCCATACGAGAAGTGACCTGATTGGGACATGACATTACATATCTAGGTATCCAGGGAAGTCATGAGTCTTCGTATAGTTAGGTTTTATGTACATGACTTTATTACTGCCCTGTACAACATGTACGGAGCTGTAATAAGGCACCCATAGAAATGTATAGACCCGACTTTACTTCCATATGCCTCTTATATTATATGAAGGCACTCAGAACCCCAAAAAAAAGAAGAAAAAACTCTGGCATTTTCCATTAGATGCTGTATTACAAAGCAATTTTCCCCTATAAGCATTGTTTCTAGTGCGAGAATAATTCCGTAAATGGTGCTGCACATAAAGCCTATGTAGTACTAAGCTGCAGGGACTCTGTGTGCTGTCGTATAGCCTCATCTGAGCTGCCCGTGATTTTTGGCGTATAGGTTGTCACCCAGCTTTCCTAAAAAGAGATATCACTAAAGCAATACTAAAAAAAAATCAACAGAAGACAAACCACGGACTAGTACTCAAGTAATGAACTGTGTTCAGGCTGAAAATAAATTAGTAGTCAAATTTCAATAATAAATACAAACAGCAATATTTGTATATGTAATAACAATAGGAGTAATATTCATGCAAACAAATGCATATGAAAACCCAATATCATGGTATTAATAAGATTTATAGAATAAAGACTATGCAGTGGTTTATAAATATTAAATTATGACCAGATAATATCCAGTTCGAGATACTCTTAGCAAATATACGTTTTTTTTTTCACATGCATGGACATCAAAATGATATAAGGCAGCAGACATATATTGGAACTCAACATTGCTCATACATGTAATGAATAATTATTTATAATGCCATCTAGTGCCCTTTGCTATTATTACACTTGGAAACTGAGTTGGAGACAATATTCTAGGGTATGTTCACGTGGCGTTTTTTTATCAAGTAGAAAAATTTGCCTGCAAATTTTTTCCTGAATCTTAGAGGCGGTTTTAAAAATGCAGGCGATTTTTGTAAGGCGGTTTTTTACATGGATTCATTTGTAAATCCACAAGCATTTTGTTGACAAAAAAAAAAGTCAAACAGCGCTGTTTAATTATGCCTCCAATTGATTTCAGAGCAGAATCCCCCCCAAGGTAGATTATGATGCTTTTTTGAGCAGAAAAATATCAGTTCTGAAAAAAAACAAAAAAAAACAAAAACATCTCTAATGACCATTGAAAGGGGAGGCAGATTTGGGGCATTTGTTGATGCTGATTCTGAAGCAGAAAAAAGTGTCAAAATTAGCATAAAAAACGCTGTGTGGACTAGTTCTTAGGATATGATTTCGCTCTGCCACATCGATGCATGTATGGTTTGAGATGAAAGTGTCTCTCCACCCAGAAGGAAAACTCACATTGTGCTATCAAAGCCACACGTCATCCAGTATGAAAATAAACAAAAAACGTTATTTTCCTTACATCAAGGTCAAGGGATGTAGATGTCTAATAAAATTCAAAAAAACAAATATCAACACAAAAAATCCATGTTTTTTTTTTTTTAAGGATACTTTTTTCCTTTTTCACTTTATTAAGCACCTCTCTAGCCAAATTTCAAAACTAACATGTTTTCCAGGATGTTCCTGTTCTCTGCAGTATTTTACTGTGCTTCAGAGCTGCTCTTCCTACTTCAATCCAAAACAGGAAGGTTCAACCCTTATCAGCCACTTTGGAAATTATGGAAAACTGCCTTTGGTCACATAGTCCCCCAACTTGCATACAAATATACTATATACAGATTATTTCTTGTGTACCAATACCATAGGTATAGTAATATTTTTTAGACCAAACAGTGGATTTATTCTTATTTAAATCCTTTATGCTCAACATCCTAAATTATATCTTAAAAATGTATTTACTGCATCTCCATATCTATTAAAGGGTAAAATCACAAATCTTGAACTGGTTTTCCGGTTTTGTCAATAAAGCTTACATTTGCACTGTCATTTATTTATTTTTTTAAATCTTTTTTTATTAAATTTTTTTTTCATGAAAAGAACAGAACAATTCAGAAAGAGAATAGTTAGTAACCGGTTTCGTAAAAAAACAGAACTAAAGAAGACCTATACCTCAAAACCGCGGCAAAGATATTGTTACATTCACTTCCCGTCGAGCAGTAAAATAATAATACATGACAATTCGGTGTATGACATTTCATTGTTCATGCTCTGTGCAATTATGTCAATTAAGTAAACAGAAAGCAAGACCGTTATGATATTTTTAAGTGTATCGCATAAAAGGTCAATTATATAGTTGTTAAGAGAACAGAACTTACATAATTGTAAAAAACATGGTAACTTGTGAAAGGGAAGGGGAGATCAGGAAGGGGAAAGAGAGGGGGGGGGATCTGCGCCCAAGTATATAAGAGAGTTTACCCCGACCAACATAGATATATTGTTATAAAGGGGAAAAGCCTCTAAAGCTTTCCCAGGCACTCAAGACATTTTTTAATTGTAAATGGTTTCTGGTCTCCCACAATGCCAGCTCCTCCAGACAAAATACATTGTCCACTTTCTCCTTGTACTCAATTATTGAAGGAGGGTGTGAGGCTTTCCAATATTTGGATAAAAGAAAACGAGCAGCCGGCAGAAGATGCCTAGCTAGTTTAAGATTGTTAGAATTGGCAGTATGGGGAAACAAGTGCAAAAGTAGTACTTCTTTGCTAAGCTGTAAGTCGGTTTTGCAGATGTCATTAGCGGTACATTTCCAAGTAGTACAGGGCAATGGCGCATCAGAGAAAGTTGGAGGGATGTGTAACAGCCAGGGAGATGTCAATCAAACATGGAAAGTTGGGTTTGGAGGCAGGACTATGTGACTTTTCAGGTTAGCGGCACCGCCCCATGACCATTTAATGAGTAATTAGCATATAGCGTGCATCATTTTAAAAGCTGATTTTATAGATTTTGCTGCATCTGAAGAAAACCTACAGGGGAATGTTTGGAAATATTGTCAGGTCATGTATTATTGCATGGTGGCGGTTCAAGGGGTTAAAATTACCTGACAAGTTTCCATTAAATATACAATGAATTGAAAACAATTCTATCTGCCCTGCAATTTTGTTATTATAAATATATTCTATATAATTACAGCTCCAGAACCAAGCTCTGAAATATACGGCTCCAAAACCAAGCTCAATACATATATATAGCACCAGAACCAAGCTCAGTACATATATACAGCCCCAGAACCAAGCTCGGTACATATATACATCACCAGAACAAAGCTCATGCATATATACAGCTCCAGAACCAAGCACAGTACATAAATACAGCACCAAAACCAAGCTCAGTACATATATACGGCAACAGAACCAAGCTCAGTACATAAATACAGCACCAGAACCAAGCTCAATACATATATATATATATATATATATATATATATATATATTTATATATACAGCACCAGAGCAAAGCTCATTACATATATACAGAACCAGAACTAAGCTCCGTGCATATATACAGCACCAGAACCTAGCGCAGTATATATATACAGCACCAGAACAAAGCTCAGTACATATATACAGCTCCAGAACCAAGCTCAGTACATATATACAACACCAGAACATAGCTCAGTACATAAATACAACACCAACACAAATACAGCTCAATTTAGTGCAACCCCTACAACTACAGCTCCCAGTATGGTCCGAACAATGGTAAGAATATGCTGGGAGTTGCTGTTTCACAAAAAAAAATCATAAAATCATACCAGCCATCATCTCACTACAGATTATGCAGTGACTACAGTACTGATTGGAGGCAGAATAAATATTTACATTAAGTGACTCACCAGTGACTATCTCAGATTCTAGTTGTTCTTTTTCTCTTTTCTTCTCCATCTGATCCAGACCTCTATGACGACTTCTCCCGGCCACGGCCCATTTCTGCAGTTTTCCACTCAGATGTCTTCAGCTTCTCACCTTTCAAGCATTTCTGCACCTATAAATGAAGATAAAATTCTCATGATGCCACACACTACGCCCTAAATATAAATATAATAGTGCCATATACTGAACATCTAATTATAATAGCACCATACACTGTGTCCCACACACACAGTGCTCCCTGTAGATAGTGCCCCCATAGATCCGCTGTAGACAGTGCCCCCCATAGATAGTGCCCTACATAGATTTCCCTGTAGATAGTGCTCCACATATAGCTCTCCCTGTAGATAGTACCCCACATATAGCCCCCCTGTATATAAGCACAGAGGGGCTATATTTTTTGCACCGTCACATTCCAAGAGCCTTAACTTTTTTATTCTTTGGTCGATGTGGCCATATGTGGGCTTTTTTTTTTTTTAAGGAGTATGTGTAATTTTCATTGGTACAATTTTGGGTTACATAGGAATTATTGATTCACTTTAATTTTATTTTTTGGGGGGAATGGATTTTTTTTTAAATTTTGCCATTGTTTTTTTGCGTTTTTCTTGTACGCCATTCACCTGGCGGTTCAATAATGTGTTAACTTCATTGTTCGAGTCATTATGACTGTGGTGATACCATACAGATGTAGCCGTCTTTACCTTGACTTTTAACGCATTAAATAAACAATGGCTGCAGCAAGTTATCAGAATCAAGTTAAAGATGGCTACATCTGCATATGTTTTTTCCATAAACTTTATGTAACTCTTTTGATTTTTTTTTTTAGTCCCACTGGAGGACTTCACAATGTGATCTTTTGATGACCGATATAATGCTTTGGTATACTTAGTATACCAAAGCATTATTGCCTGCAGACCTGGGGTCTTTGTTAGGACCTGACTGCCATGGAAACCCAATGGCACCCCACAATCGCGTCGCGGGTGTTCCCTATGGGGTGACAAAGGGAGCTCCTTTCTTCTGTCAAACACCCTACATCCCTCAGTAGCTATTGACCACGGCATCTAAGTGGTTAAACTGTCGGAATTTGAGTTTTTGGCAGTTGCTTGGTGCTGTATGAAGCCTGTCTTTTGCTGCTGATCTCGAGGGTACAGTGGCAGTACCCACCAGATCCGAGTGACGAATATATCTGTCATGATGCAGGATCTAGCACCTTCTTGTGACGGATATATCCATTGCTCGCAGTTAAAGTGTTAAAGGGGTTGTCGCATATGCAGAATTCCATTATTGACAGATCCCACAGGAGAAACACAAGAAATGTAAAATATATTAGCCCAGTTATTATCAGACTTCTTACATTGCTATAAATTTACAATATTTAAATTGACTTCACGTCAGAGCTTGACGTTTCCATTAAGACTCAACAGTACAATACGACCACTATCTGCAATTAAAAGGCTTCTTATACATTGTGTTAGCATTGAGGTAATTTTAAAATTTATCCCTTGCCATTTACATATTTATTAAAAACCTTTAATTTCTCTGGAATATTCTAAAAATGGCTCTACTTTTTATAGGGATATTTTGGTTATTGTGTTTCATGACTGTCTAAAGATGTTGGGTTTTGAGGACTAAACAGGTGTTAACAATTAAAGCGGTATTTCCAAATGAATCACCATCAAAGCTTATTGGAGTTTAGTGAATCGTAGGAGAATTCTGAATTTGCTACCCTCATTAACATGGTAATTTTTTTTTCTTTCAGATATAAAAGTAAAATACCCTTTTTATTAGAAAAATATCTCCTATATACTGTATATTTTTACTAAATATTTTTATGAATATTTCTCTGTTCAGTAGCTACTATTTTAATACACAGATCCCTTTTTATTATTTACTTCACTTGTAATCCTCATTATCATTTCACTTGCATTTTCATCTCATCTAATGCCAACTTGGAGATAACCAAGACTACTAAGCATCCAAGACTTCGTAATATATGGAACTTTACCCGTGTCTTGGTCTTCATACCATTGAGAATGGAAACACATTATTGCCTTTTAGGTCAGCACGCTCACGGATAGCAGTGTTTTCTGAGATAGCTCAAGAATCCAGTCCCAGGCACCATGACTGGTAATAACAAGGGAAGGGTAACCATTTAATAAAGGAGAACTGTATCCAACATCTTAAACTGTACTATGGCTATACTTTTTGGAAATCTCTAACGCTACTAGATTATTTTTTTTGTCTACTGGGAGCTATCCTTATAACCACATTTTTCACACTGGACTACATTGACTAATAGAGCTCTGCACAGGTTTAATTCATAAACTTGGAAAAAGGGATGAGGTCTAAAAGTCACTTTTACGATCTTTCCCCGGAGGAAGACTATTGGAAGAGCCAGTGGGAATAGAATAATAATTGCAGCAGAGGGGTAAAGTAAGGGCAAAAGTCAACATTTTTTAGAAGGTGGGGATTTAAAAACTTCACACAAATCTCCAGACAATAGCTTTCACTGGAATTTTTCTTTAATAAATAATATATATCCTATTTTGCTGGTCTTGTACTGATTTGTCATATACATAAATGATTTTGAAAAATGCACTGTAGACATCTTTTTTTTCCTTTACTGAAAAGTAACTTATTATGAGGCCAGTATATGGTGATATACACAGAATATCTTTATTGGATTACAATTATTTGTATTATATAAAAACAGACTTACTGTCTCTTTCCATAATGCAAATTCTTTCACATTTAGCATAATTTGCCTCAAGTCATTAATTATTTTCCGAGTAAATTTATAGTCCCAAATGTCGAAGACCGTGACTCAGATTGTTACATGCACATCTAGATTTCAAGAGAAAAATTTCATTATTTGGAACAATAATGTCTGTATTTAATGAATAATGTATCCTATTATTTTCTTTTTAATTCAAAGAAAGGTCAAACCAGCTATCTTCTGACCAAAGAGTGAAGACTTTACTCCAAGATCCAATCTATTTTTGGTGCCTGAAGCCCATAAGATTAAAAGGGTCATTCACCAAAATATTATCATCCAGTTTCCTATTTACAACTGCCTAAAGCGATACTTACTGTAACATCCAACATCTTATAATCGTCTATTGTGAAATAGTACCTTAAACTATCAAGTAGATACAGCTATTACTTGTATGTACAGGTAATGGTATTAAAGACTTGGCATAAACTACAATAAAATGTACATACTGTAAATTTGTACCTAAATAACAAAAAAGTTTGGCTACTGGCTAACATTGTTAGTGTTTAATATTAAATATAGGTATACTTACATAATAATAATAATAATAATAGTAATAATATCATCATAATAATTACTTTCAAACTGACATAGTAGTAAAATAGTCCAGGTATTTAAGTTGTCAAATCCCCCAAAAAATCAATCAATTTAATAAAAAACATAATTCATTATATAAGGGCCTGTTCACATCACCGTTTGGGTTTCCGTTAATCTATTCCGTCAATGCTGGCAATGCTTCCATTGCAGTTGGTTTCCGTTTGTTTTCTTTCCGTAGTGTTTCCATTTTTTAACATAAACAATAGCGTAGTCAACTGAAACTCCCTTTATTAATACAGGTGTGTCCTTCCTCACCTTTTCTCTTATCTTAACATATCCTGAGTTGTGTGGTACGAAAAGACCAGCTTTGATCGAAAACATGATTTTGCGATTCTCTGTCATGAGATGTCTATGTTATATGCGCCTGTGGATGGCCACGCAGTGGTTGTGATGTGAATTGCAGTCTATTGTAGGTTATGCTCGCATAGTGCGATATTGTATTGAATTGGTTTCATGAGAAATTGTCCTTAGCCAAATTCAAGCAAAGGTAAGGGTGGACACACCTTTTGGATTTAATTACACACAGGGCCGTAAAGGTTGGGTTAATTGTTCTATTACTCAGATGCAGTGTTGACTCAGGATCCCTTGGGCCCACCAGAGGATGATTCTGAGGCCATACCATACATCAATACAAAACAGAATACATGTCCTTGTCCACTTTTAATATACTTTGCTGTTATGCTTGTACACTAGGTTATTTGTGAATCAACCAATAAAAAATGGACCCTAGTGGTGAGTGATTGGCCCCAAAACCCTATCAAATATTTTTTTTTTAGCAGGACATTTGTCGCTTTGTTGTATAATGTACCCCTCACTTAATCGGATCCAAGGCCCATAGTCCTCTATTGCTTTAATGAGCTTGTCTGGCATTGCTCACATCAACTGAGCAAGCCATTTGGATCAGTGTGGAATTTTTTTAAAATATTTTTAACAAGTCCAGTTGATTTTGAATCGCCAGATATTTGAAATGACATGGCTTGTAGGAATGGAAACCTTTAAAACAAATTATCTACAAACCAATATGCCCTATATGACAATTATCCATGGTCAGAAATACACTTTCAAAACCTTTCAACCTTATGTGCTTTTAATGCAGACAGATCATATAATAAATAGTTTATTAATAAATGGCACCATTAACTTTTCACTAGTAGTATGTAAATCATGCCTGCTTCCTCTGTAGCATGACGCCTTTGGTACTCTAACAGAGCTATGTAATTTCCCTTTGTTACATATATTATTGATTCCAAGAGAGGGAGCGTTTCTTTATACTGTATGGTTGATGACATCACTCCATGAAGTTTCTAAGGGAGTCCTGCTCTTGTCTGTATTATGTAAGGTCTTGTAGGGTAGGAGATGAAACCTATAGATGTTGTTCAAGTTTAGAAAAAAATGTCTACCCCCCTAGAAACAGTGCCACTTTTGTTCATAGCGGTGTCTGATATTGCAGCTTGACCCCATTCACTTGAACAGGTAAAGGCTGCAATACCAGACACAGACCATAAACAAGAGAGGCCCTGTTACTGAAAAAAACCCAAAAGCCTAATTCTGGACAACTCCTTTTTCCTGTCCCCAGAAATGTTAATCTTCTGCCATACCTGCATTGTTCCCTTCCTCCCGATTCCAGCGCCATTTATTTCATGTTTGTAGGTGCCTCCGCTCCTCTTCAATCCCATTCATGTCGACAGCTGATTTATGAATTGACAACTGGGCGGTCTCTGACCGATCGGCTTAGGTTCACTCCCTGTTGACGTTGGGCGGTGGAGTCCATCCAGTTATCAATTTATTCATAGATGAGCATATCAGCTATGGACATAAACAAGCTGAATTCAAGAGGAACGTAGGCTGATTGCAGAGCAACAGAGGCACCGACAAGCATGAAATGAACGGTTCTCGAATCGGGGAGAAGGGAACAATGCATGTATGGCAGCAGATTAACATTTCTGGGGACATGACACGTCCTCTTTAGTCAAATTCAAAGAAACAGATTTAGAGTTACCTTGGATAATATAATTTACACATCAGTACAGTTTTGTAATTAACTTTTCAATTTTCCTTATAAAATTTTAGTAACAATTTTCTTTCTAAATTAATACATTTTTTTCATCTTCTCAATGTCTCCTTATGTAATAATATCATCAACATTATTATTATTATTATTATCATTATTATTGAAACTACTATTATTATATATGTTAATATTAACATTTCATATGTAAGTGATAGATTGAAATTTTTTAACACTTATTTTAGTTCTGAGATCTTTTTTCTAGATCTCATAACCAAGAACGAATGTCAAGGCAATTTGTAGTCATGCATTTTTACACCAGAGCATGTTAAATTATAGGTTTGTCTTCAATGTCACAATAGTTTATCTTTTACAGCTAAATCGCTAACTTGGCTGGTCTGAAATGGACACTCTTCATGTCAGAGACCTTTACTAAGTAACTGCAGTGACAGTCTTGCCAATTAAAAGCCATTCAATCTGAGTACATTGAAGGTGTATATGATTTGAGGGTATTGTCAATATAGGCCTGGACTTATCAATTGATTTAAGCTGCTCTATCCTGCATTTATTGTATGAAGTAGGGAATTGCTTCCAGGCTGTAAAGGTTAAGCACTTGTTTGTCACATGTGCAGTGTCTTAAATTAAAACTGGTACATATTGAGCTGTAAACTTTATATAACATTTTTTTATATACTTATTCACATAGTTTTAAATAGTATTCTGTTCCGTTGTTTCTGAGTTAATGTCCAACACAGATGCTAATTGACCACTAATAATTAATTAGTGTTGATAAATGGGGTCGCCCAGCTCTCCAAAGCTCCTGAATGGTATATAGTACAGGATAACTATGCATTATAATTAAATACAAGAGTTACGCTATTGTTACTGTATTTACCATGTTGGCAGTATGGCATGGAGCAAAGTCCTGCTGGAACAGCCAATTATTGTCAGGAAATAAGTCAGTTGCGGAGTG
The DNA here is from genome assembly GCF_050947455.1 of Rhinoderma darwinii. Classification (NCBI taxonomy): domain Eukaryota; kingdom Metazoa; phylum Chordata; class Amphibia; order Anura; family Rhinodermatidae; genus Rhinoderma; species Rhinoderma darwinii. The sequence continues at coordinate 64,432 of NW_027461954.1, read as the reverse complement.
TATTACATCATGTCGAAAAATTGTGTTGGGTCGCGTTTATCATTCCTGAAATTAAACAAATGCGGCTAAGTCCATTGTATGAAAACAACAGGACTCCGGTTGCATCCTTTCATCAATAGTATAGCGAACAAGCTGTGGTCCATTGCTGACCAGACAAAATCTGCTTTCATCCAAAAACTATACCCGCCTCCAATCTTCAACAGTCTAGAAGGCATGTTTATGAGCCCATTGGTGATGCTTCTTCTTCATTGCCTTTGTTAGCAAACGCTTGTTCTTCGGTTTTCGAGCATTCAATCCCATGGAACACAGTCAGCTCCGCTCAGTACTCGCGGTTGCAGAAACAGAAGTTGGGGCTTGCCATTCTTGTGCCAATTTTCTGGAACTGCTGAAATTGTTCTACTGAAATGGTTCCTCTTTGCAGATCTTGCAAAAAAATGTTCTTTTCTCCAGTTGACGACAGTCTCGGTCTTCTCTTCCTAGCTTTTCTCTCAGTGTTTCCCTCCTCATTCAAGTGTTTTACCAGCCATGACTAGAAATGAGTGAATCGAATTTGGTCCTAATTTTCCAAAAGTTTTGAAGATGCTAAATTCTGAAACTTTTGAGGTTTGTGGGCACAAATCTTGGCAAAATGGTGGCCATTGGCGAGTGCCAGCTGCAATCTTACCGATTACAGAGAGGATCACATGGCCTTGAGGGGGCTTCTCCATAATGCCTTGCAGGAAGACTTCCCAAAATGTACTGTGGTTATCCCTACCTAAAGCTGTCACTGTGATATTACATGCTGGCTTGGCGTTAAGGAGCTTGAAGGGGATTGGATTTAACTTGGACACGGTCCTAAAAGACATCAGCGAGTCATACACAGGTTTTCAGGGCAATCGGGGCATTTTGATTTGTGACAAATTTATTCAAACAAAATTGAAGGGGGGCGGGGTGATTCGACCGAATCTTTGTGATATCAAATGCAGAGGTGTTGTCCAGAAGCTACAATTTACTACAGTGAAACCTATCCAAAAGAAACACCTCTTTGGGAAGACCAACCCTTTCACCAGACCAGATTTACTGTGACAGATTTTTAGTTCCATTACATACTATGCATACTGGCCATCTTCTTTGAGAGGACCACCCCTCTAGATAACCTTTTTTACTGCAATTTTGGGTGGTTGACTCAAAGAGGTTTCACTGTGCTTTACATTCTGCCACAGTTCTTTATACAGTATAGAAATTACGTGTTAATTTGTCTAATGTGATACCATGATTACACCACTAGACAATAAGCATGAGAAGTAATTTTGTTTCCACAATGCTCGCAAATGGTGCTGTTTTTTATGTAGCATGTGGAGCCTATGGGCTCATAGAATGGGGAAACAAATGCAATTGCTACTTCTGCAAGACTTGTATCAGTCACCAAATGCTGCAAATATTTGTCTACCTTCTCCGGCTAATCTTGGCTACCACGTTTTTAGTTGGAACTGTGAAAGTGTATGTTGACATACCCACATCCACATAGGCTGATTTATAGATGAAGTACACAGTGACCATTATACATATCATTTCTATAAGGTAGCCTAAATAGAGAAGTTAATGTTCACAAACTTGACCTTCCCGCAGTTCTGGCCCCTATTATCAATGCTTATGGACCAAATTTTAATAACAGCATACCTATTGTTGCAAAAAAAATAAAATAGGTTCAGCCAGAAAATGTTTCATCTGCATAGTTTGGGTTGTTTAATTCTCTCTGCTGGTCAATATAAATGAATACTTTGTTTTCCATGCCTGCCGGGTGGACAGGCTCCTCATGATGTTACAGCTATATTGTATGCCCTGAGCTTATCAGATGCCTCCCTCTCCTTGCACAGCATGCAGTCTCACACACACATTAAGGCTGGATTCACACGAACGTGTATTGCGTCCGTGCGGGCCGCGTGGTTTTCACGCGCCACGCACAGACCAATACAAGTCTATGGGGCAGTACAGACAGTCCGTGCTTTCTGCGCAGCGTTTGTCCGCTGCGCAAAAAGCGTGACACGGTCAATATCTCCGCGTATTTTGCGCATCACGCACCCATTGAAGTCAATGGGTGCGTGAAAACCACACAGGTCGCATGGAAGCACTTCCGTGCGAACTCCCTGTTTCGCGCACCAGCTGTCAAAAGGATGAATGTAAACAGAAAAGCACCACGTGCTTTTCTGTTTACAAACATCCGAATGGCGTGTCATAATGATGGCGGCTGTGCGAAAAGCACGCAGCCGCGCATCATATGATACTGCCTCACGGAGCACGTAAGTGGCTTTTGCGCAGGCAAAACACTGCGTGTTTTGTGTGCGCAAAAACGCCACGCACGTCTGAATAAGCCCTAAGGGAGAGATACTTCAGCTGCATCTCCCTCCTTCCCCTTTGTCTCTGTCTACTATTTACTGTATCACATTAGATGGATTTTTTTGGTACTAAGAGGTTTGTGAGCATTAACAGAGAGCCTATAGGCAGGGGAAGGGGAACTACAGACTGCTGGAAGCGAGGGAGACGCCATATTTCCCTAATAAGAATAAGATTCATGAAATAGTTTTATATTGCTGTAAATATTTACAATGACATTCCAATCAGATCTGATGTATGTATATTATTATTATTATTACGTACGTTTTTTAGTTTCTTTTAAATGTTAGACCTGTAACTTTTATAGCCTCAAACTGAGTAAACATCAGCTAAAAATAAATTTTCCAAATGTTTTGTGGTCAGGTTTTTCTGATGTAAATTCAAATGATGGAAAAGAGAAATAAAGGGAAAAATCAATTTCAGCATTGGAGGAGATTGCAGCCTCATATAGTATGAAGTAATTAGTGATAAGTAGATGCATAAGTTCCTCTAAAGCTCTTTAACATTCATGAGAGAGGGCTAAATCCTGGAGTCTGAATGAAAGTTACCAAAAAACATTTGTCACCAGCCAATAAAATGTTCCTTGTGCTGTGAATGACAATTAGAAAAGTTCTATGGTCACTTGGCAACGGGAATGAAAAGCATTTGCGCTATAGTGGAATTAAAGCTAATCAGTGTAAATATATTATTTGCTAAATTGACTGTTGATATAGTGGCTATGGAAATTAGGGAACTCGACTGCTTTTGATCTTGTCACTTAGCGTTTAAAGTTTTTCCATTACGTCTAATGGTTTATTAATCTTCAACTTATTATGTATTGATTCTTGTGAGTATAATATCTACATTTCATTTTGGATAAACAATTTATGATTGATATTGTTTATAGGCTTTATGACAAATGAAATAATGAAATGATAGCACAACCACTGGACTGTAATTATTTTCTACTGCAATCACATTTTTACATATATCAGTAATAACATTTTCTTTCATTCATGAGGGCCTATGTTTTACAAAAATATTATTATTAATAATAATAATAAATGCTTTAATTATATAGCGCCAATGTAGTCAGTAGCACTTAAAGGCTGAATTCACATACAATGTTTTTTCTGCGTTTTTTGTGGCGTCTTCATTATAGTTTTTCACAGAATTTTTGCAGGTCAAAAACTTTGCAGCCTGATGTCACTTTAAGGCCGGGTTCCCACGTAGAGTAAATGCTGCGGAATTACCGCAACGGAATTGTGTGCGAAAATTCTGCAGCATTTACAGTAGCAGTAAAGTGGATGAGATTCAGAAAATCTCATGCCCACACCGCGGAAAAAAAACGTAGCGCAAACGTTAATAAATTGACCTGCCGTGCGGAATTTAATTTTGCAGCATGTCAATTTATGCTGCGTTTTTGTTGATTTTCCATTGCGGGTTTTCCCCATTGAATTCAACAGAAAGCCAAGTGTTGCGACTTTTGTGGTGCTTTCCCTTCTTCCTATAATCCAGCCTCCTGGGATGACGTTGCATCCCATGTGACCTCTGCAGCCAATCACAGGTTGTAGTGGCGGTCACATGGGATAATACCTTATCCCAGGAGGCCGGCCTGGATGACATCAGAGGGCTGGCCTCTTGGGATGACGTTACATCCCATGTGACCACCGCTGCAGCCAATCACAGGCTGCAGCGGTCACATGGGCTGCTGCGTCATCCACGGAGGCTGGACCAGACTGCACAGGAGGGACGTGTCGCCATAACAACGGGTTACGCAAGTATGAACGTTTTTTACCACTACCTTCCGTATCGGAAATTCCGCCTGAAAAAACGTACCAGAATGTGGTGCGGATTAAATATACTGCAGGTTCCCGGTCAGATACGCAGCGTGGTTTTTACGCAGCGTATCTGTCTTGTAGGAACCCAGTCTAAAATCTATAGTGAATTATTGAAAAAGCTACATATAAATTGTTTTTGTTTGTGGAGTTTTTGGGGCCAGTGGCGTTTTAATACAAATGCAGCATGCTCTGGGTATCGTGTTTTTCTGATCAGCTTCTTTATAGGACTTAAAAAAAAGTCAGAATAAACACATTCACAAAATATTACAAATGAACAAAAAAAAAATCACCAAAATAGCCTGTAAAAAACGCAATGAAAAAGTTTGAAATTATTTAAAAAGACATTAGTGTTTGTAAAGATGGTCCTAATGTTACATAGCAGATAAATACAGGGGTGGACACCGGTGCTCACAGGTGGCTTTTAAACAAAAATGTTGCTGCTCTCACCCCCTGCCCTGCTCATAGTCTCCAGGGGTCCCTCATAGATTACACAAACACTGCATCATTCCAGTTAGACAATATTATTATTAACCCTATCCCTGCCCTAGACCACTAGGAAGAGAGAGAGCGAGGGAGAGTTAAATTCAGTCCTATGGGTATTCGGTGCACAGGCAGTGGTAGAACAGCTACAGCAGTTGGTCCCAATTGGTTATTCAGTACGTGGTCTGCTACTTTGTTGCAATGTCTGTATCGGCAGAGGTGTCTCGCTCTTGTTGACACATGTCACCCTCTATATTGTCCTCCAGATAATCAGACTGCTGTAAAAAATTCTTATTAATAACCATTTTATATTCATTCATTGTCTAAGACGTCAATAAAAGTTGAATCAGTAAGATGGTCTGGAAAGTGAAGGCAAAAGTGCAAAGAGCAGACAAGAGTTCTACTATCTTTTCTGGGAAAAAGACATGACATTTTCATTCCTGTGCCATTGAGTGCTGATCCGAATGTCTGGTATTTTAAGCTACAATGCGCTGCAGAGCTCATAAGAAAACATGAGACTAGCATACTAAATGATCTCCTCCACTGTAACAATCCAAAGGAATTTCAGACTGTTGGAAAGAAGAAGAGAGAGAAAAGCAACACATTCTCTGAGCAAGACTACAGCACTGCAGACTGATCTCTATAATCCACTCAAACTCTTATATGGTCTCTGGCGGTCCCTGAAGGTCTAATAGAAGTGATTGTGATAAGAAACTTGTATAATGAGTGTTCATGCATAATGCAAGATTCACACACAACACAGACTTTAACATATACTCCTTCACTGACACATACACAAGGACATACTGACACACACACACACACACACACACACACACACACACACACACACACACACACGCACGCACACACACACAGTGACATATACACTGACACTTATGCAGACATTGACATAAACACACAATGACACATTGATATATACATACACTGACACATTAACTTACATGCACATATGAAGGTGGACACAGACAGCAGAGGGCCCAATGCAAGGTCAGCATACTGTATGTTCTTCAACTGCTAATCTAATAAGGGTGAAGTGCTTGTCATAGAGAACCTCTATCCATGGTGTGCCAATCCACCAGTAATTATGTGCCAGGGAAATCATTGGCTTGTTCTGTGTAATCTATTAAACAGTAGAAAGTGTTGCTATGGTGCTATGTTGTTAACGTGGCGGTGGGCCCCCTTGTCTACAGGACCCCAGGAAAATTGCACATACAGTATGTTATGTCTCTTCCTGTTCACAGATGCATACGCTGTTTCTTAACTGTGAAAATATAAGCTACGTTATTTAATCTTCAATTGATACAGTAACAGCATTTATTATACAATAGACATCAACAATAGTGTCTATCTATCTATCTATCTATCTATCTATCTATCTATCTATCTATCTATCTATCTATCTATCTATCTATCTATCACACAAGAAAATGGCGACAGCACACTGCGAAAACCAATGTCACCTAAGCTACTAAATATAAATAAATATTCATAACTGCTAAATCTACTTACAATAGGGAGGTTCTTAGTGCACATTTTCATCAAATTGTGTGAACCCACCTGCCATGACAAGGTGTCCTCCATAAGTTGGGACCTACTCTGCACATACACCCGGAACTGGGACTCATTAAAATCACCCAGGGCAGAATGGGAGGAGTGCAAGATCAAAAAATGGAGGCAGTCACTAACCCCACATATACGAATCACATAAACAACACAAAAGTTTGAACAGCACATTCCAACAAAATGAAACAAAACGTGTAGACAGATAGATAGACACAGGCGTTCTTGCACCTATCTATCTATCTATCTATCTATCTATCTATCTATCTATCTATCTATCTATCTATCTGTCTATCTATTGTATCTATATCTTGCAACATTTTATGTCAACTTATCTAAGAAAATTCTCTATCCTATACAGTATCTAAGTATTGAGCTACGGATGTAGCCATCTTTATCTTGACTCTGATAACTTGCTACAGCGTGATATCACACAACAGAATTCATTGAAAAAGTCAAAATAAAGGATCTTGCCACTGTGTATTTATGGTGTTAAAGTCAAGATAAAGACGGCTACATCTGTATCTGTCCCTAACATCTATCTCTGTCATTTAGGAACTAGTCCACTCCAGTTAATTGAAAGATGAAAACTATAAGAATATCTAAAATTGTCTTCTTTTTTCTACTTCTGCTAATTCAACCCATCTCTTTTCAAATCTAACATCCAATATCATGTCCAACAGACATACATTTCTAAGTATGTGCCACAGTACATAAAATCCAGAGAAACCTATATAAAGTAACAGCTTAGCGGGAAGTAGTAAACTTGATTTGCAGCACTGAGCCCTGTTATCTGCTGTACATCTACATTACAAGGCAGAGCCTGTGGCCAGAATCTATTCATCCACCAAAAATATTGTTATCTCAATATAAATCCAGGTTGTTGTTTTTTTGTACTTTTCGGTCCTTGTTCCTCGCTATGTACAACAGAAGAAAAATGGATGTTTTGGAACAATTGTTTTGGCTTTTTTACTCTTCTATAAGCACCAGCCCAGGTCTGGAACATCATTTTCATTTATTATTGCTTGGTAAAGCCGCACAAGGAATAATATATTTCCAATTACCTTGTGGGTATTCTGCTGTATTTTTGGTAGGTTCATTTTCTCAACCATTCGTTGCCTAGAATTACCTCTGTATAATTAACATTTCTTTGTTGTTTTGGTTTATGAACAAATGAAGCATTCTGCTTGTTAAAAACAGCGCTCATAAAATCCTAAATAATCAATTAAAATGATATCTTATTCACGCCATCCCCCGCTTTTTTTTCCATGGCTAATATTTTCCTCTGTAATTGCAGTGGACCTCTGTCATGTCCTCACTCCAGCTGCAAATGTTTAACCAGCTGCCTTGATATTGTGTTATGTGAATGGCAGTTTGGTTTACTGCATTCCCTTGTTCACAGGGATCTCTGGCCGATGGCTGTCAGCACATTCTTACAGGTTGCTGATGAAAGCATGTATACCCTCGATGGTGATACCGCAGAGTGCACACAGATGGCCGTGGGTTTGTGAAAATTTTATTTTTAGTAACAAATGTTCTAGAAGCCAACATTCGAAGTAAAAACTTTACAGATTATAAGGTTTAATTGGAACTTTCGGGGGAAGTTCAGACATTGTTTGGGATTTTTCTATTTTCACTAGTCATATTCCCTATATGTAAGAACTAGTGGCAGTGTAAGAATGACACCTTTATAAAGAAATGTATAATACACAAAGGAACTTCTGAAACATTTTCTCAAAAACAATACAATTAGATGTGGGGGTCATATAAAATACACCAATACATGCCCCAAGAAAAATATCCAATTTACCCAAGATTGTCAACTAAAGGAAATATTCCCATATGTGCTTCTCCCTCCTTCAGACAACCCCAATTTTTTTAAAAAAATGCAGTCAATCAACATGATGACAAATTTCCCCCCATTTTAAGTCCAGGGGGACTTAAAGGGGTTAATTTACAGCAAATAAATTTTATTTTTTGTAAAATTACAAGTAGCACAATTTTTCCAGTATACGTTCTGTATTAATTTCTAATGGTTTTCAAGATCTCTATACAAGTAATTCAGCTTCACAATTTGGCCTGCACAGATGACTTCATGTTTCATTCTGCCACAATGTTGAATCACAGGGAATTTATTAAGCTTATTGATACTGATCAACAGGCAAATGGCCCAACGTGCAGTCAATAGTGCAGACGACTTCGTTATTGATTCCGTCGGAAAACTGGAAATCTGGCGGAATGGTGACGAACAGAAACCATTAGCGATGTTTCCGTCACCATTGATATCAATGGTGACTGAAACGGAAGCTGTGGTTTCACTTGCACTTTCCGTTGCAGGGTTCACTCGATGGAAACCTCAGACGGAACCCCGGAATGGAAAGCGAACGGTGATGTGAACAGGCCCTTACAGTGTACCTTGGAATGCAGTCAGTCATTTAAAAACGGGACGAAAATATGACTAAGATGTAAATATCTATAAAGCAGGCTATCCCTAAAGACAGTGGAGAGAACAAGGATGAAAGAGGCCATCAAGAGATCTATGACAACTCTAAAGACTTTATAAGCTTCCACGGCTAAGATTGGAGAGATTGTGCACTATAGGAGAGTGGCAAAGAGAAATCCATTGTTGAAAAAAGTCTGTAGTCAAGTGAAAATGGGTTCTATGGTCTAATGACTTTGGTGTTGCCCTGCTTCAAAAGCGTAAGGGCTATTTATAGCAGCCAATGAAAACAACCAGTGTCTCCTTAAAGAAGTGCAGTCAAAGTACAAAAATGAAAGGGAGAAGGAAACCCAGAAATGTTCATGTGAAATTACCCGCATTCCTTCCTGTAACTACATAGGTTATTCCCAATTATAACATTTACATAAAGCTAAAATTTCACCAATATATACTATAAGGTAACTCCAATTTGAAGCGCCCCTTTGATTTAGACTTATGAAAAGGGTTATTGACAATGTAGCATGGATTTTCATTTTAAACATCAGGCCCTTGTTACACCAATTTACAGACTATGTACATCCCACTTACTGGTTTCATGGACATAATCCCGTATTATGGTGGTAAATTAGAGATACAATGATAATTTATTGTGGATACAAAAACTCTAATTTGGGGTTTTTTCTCTACTTTTTTTCCATTACCTTTCCAAGTATTAGACCGTTTTGGTTTTATGAAGATAACAATATCTAATATTGCATTCTATCTAAAACCTAGGCTTAAAATTATCTGTAGCCGAAAACATTCTCAAACAACAGAGCGTCCTCTTTAATGGGCATTTGGCTCTGCTAATTAAAAGCTGTGGTATCAAAATTTTTTCGACTCCGGCACCAGTTACATTTGTATTAATTTCAGCAAAGTTCCATCAATGGTACGTTGTTATTGCTGAGTTGAAGATTCTATGTTTGTGTGTGGTCTCCGCTGAACATTGAGCATCAAGTCATTCTGCTATTGTGAAGTCATTCTATTCTCTTTCTTTATCTCCCAGTTTTTGCATATTATAAATTCAAATTAGGAAATGTATCCCGGGTGTTTTTCCAATTTCTCTTTTAAACTTACAGTTTTGACAAACATTGGATATTTATAACTTAATTGGTGCACAAGCTCATGTGCAAATCCTATTTTAATGAGTTACTTTGCCTTCAAGTATAATGAAATTGCATTTATGGTTCAATAAGTGAGTCTGAGACATAACAAGGCTTGACAGTTTTTCATTTATTAATATTTTAATTTTGCCTTAATATCCAAAATGAACCATCTGGTAAAGAAAGTACTCATTAACCCTTGATCTGCTGTGGAGCTTGCATCATAATTCCCAGCAATTAGCATTCGTCCCCTCCATTACAAAAAGGATTAGAGCAAAATTGATGGGTCACTTATTGTGTACTTTACGCTTTTTAAATACAGTTTGTCCTTTAACATATGACATTAGCACTCTAACTTCTGATACATAAGAGTACTGTATTATTTAGTATTTGGTCAAGTCAGACATTAAAGTTTGATTTGGAATAATTCAATTTGCATGTTTTTATTTTAAGTGTTGTGGGACTTTATTAGTTATTATACAATTATTATTAAACAGGGAGTCTAAATATTAAGGCCTATGTTGTGTCAAAAGGAACCAAAAAGCCTTTCAATAAAATTCTGAGAAATAGAGCATTGCTTAAAACAGGTGATTACATTCAACTTCCCAAAAACAAAGGGTTCATTCTTCATTTGTGGATGATGGTCAGAACTATGGAAGTCCCTGTGGGCTATGGTTCTCATATCTTGCACTGATGAGGGCTAACAAGCTTGAAACTGATGAAGAGTCTAAGTGGTATTAACTCCAATGCCAAAGATTCACTGTAAAATTGGAATATTTTAACCAGCGGAGATTCAGGTCATAAATTCTCAGTGATGTCTTATCATATCTATTTGTCATATCTATAACATAAATTTGCTTGACATTCACCTTCAAGAAGGCAAATATGGCTCCATTTATTTATACTACACATATTACTTTTACAATACAAAGTGACCTTTTTCTATCTAAGGCTTATGTATCTAGGAATATATTATTTTCCCTTTTGAGTAATCTCAAATAGTAAAGTATAATTGTTGTTGCGATTGAGAGAAAACCAGTGTGAAAAAAATGAATGTAACTGTAAAATACATGGGTAAAACCTAATTTAAGTACAAAGAATCTTTCATTAAAACACAATATAATGTGGCAAATATACCTGACATCATAATACAACTAATTAAAAAAAAAAAAGATTAAAGTGGCATTTATATGCATTTACTAAATTCTACAGTTTTATGACCTTCTATATAAACATTTTCTTTGTGTGTTTTAAACAATACCCATATTTATCTAAATGCTCAAAGTTAGCTGGAAGTAAAGCAGCTAATAAATAGAAATAAAGGCAAGAGAAAATAAAAGCAAAAATAATTCCTAAATGTAACAATCATAATAAATCACATCTCAGCGGGGCTCTTACAATCTTTGTAAACCAAAGCTTTGCAAATTAAAGAAAAAAAAAAGAAGTACAATAAATCGTTTCATAGTTTCTAATGGAACTTTCTATTCTCTAAGAAACAAACAAATCCTGAAAGACAGATATCTATGTATTACAAATAGAAATCTTTATAACTATGCAAAAGGTTATGTGTGGGTGATTGATATAACTGCTCAAACTAAAATATTACACTGGATTATGTCAAAAAGATTTATAAGCCAGGTATTTGCAAAGCACCCACCGAGATCAGCTGCAGGTAGGAATATAATAGAACTAACACGACCAAAAACAAGTTAGGCTCAATTATATTTAAATAAGCTTTACTTGTCAAACTTTTTAATGGAATAAGACTGAAACGAAACAGCTGCTGTAACCCATTTTACGAAGGGCTCATCTGTTGTGTAAAGAGAGAGTAGTTGTAATAGTGTTATTTGCAATGGATCCTTATGAATAGCATGAGTGTGAATCTTGTAATGCATTATATATGAAATAATGTACTATAGAGGTTCCTAACAGTCATATGAATCATACTCAATTGATATGGTTTTTACTCTAGTGTCAACTTTCAGTAATACCACAATATTCCTGGGCAAAATAGTATACCACGTGCAAAGGGCTTCAGAGGCACATGTGATTTCTAAGCCACTGATTGGGAAGCAATAATTTACTACTTACATCTATCGATTTATCTTTCTTATTTCAATCTAGCTCGCAAACACCAATTTACAATGTGGACAATAGAGTTTATTTATATGTTTCAACTCTACTATACAACCAATTATCTATCATAATTGTTATGACCATAAGATGGATATGTACCTCTTTACAATTATCTGACTTAATAGGATCTATTTTTATCATACTAGCAATGTAACTCAGTAGAAAAAGTTGTAGGATCACCTTTTGCATTTAACAATTTGACAAAATGTAATGATAAGTATGAGCAAGAATTTTTTTTATCAATGACAAATAATAATTTTTATTGTTTGTGCATTTACAGATACCTATTAGACATATAAGCAGTCTTTTTTCTAAACTGAATAACCCCAAGATTGACAACCTTTCTTGGTAATGGAATCCACCTATTCCCTTAATTACCTTGGTGTCCCTTCTCTGCACCCGTTCTAGTACAACAGTGTCTTTTGCATACACAGGTGGGCAAAATTGTAAACAATATTTAATGTGTGGTCTGGCTAGTAATTTGTATAGAGGCAAAACTATGTTCTAGTCATGAGCATTTATGCCCCTTTTAATGTATCACATGATTTTATGTGCCTTGGCAGCAGCTTCCTGGCACTCATTGCTAAAGTAAAGCTTCCTGTCCAATATCCTTAAGTCTTTTTCAGTGGCAGTTTTATCTAGTTCTTTATCATTAAATACAAAATAGTAGAATTTGTTTCTTCAGCAGAAGTGCATAACCTTACATTTATTCCCATTTTTATGTCAATACCTCCAGCTTCCCCAAATCCCTCTATAATATTATAATATCATCCAATGTGCTGATCACTTTACAGAGCTTAGTATCATCTACATTATATAAAAAATTATAATCTGTAAACCCTCTACAAGGTCATTAAACATATTAAAAAGAAGAGGACCCAATTCTGACCCCCTGTGGAACTCCACTGGTAACTGTGACCCACTCTGAAGATGTACCATTAATAACCACTCTCTCTTTTCTATCAGTTTTTGAGCCATTTACACATATTTCCCCCAGTCCAAACATTTTCCTTTTATATACCAACCTCTTATGCGGCACAGTATCAAACGCCTTTGAAAAGTTGAGAGAGGCAACGTCCACAGCCTTACCCAGGTCCAGTCTAGAATTTACCTTCTCATAGAATATGATCAGTTTGACAGGACCGATCCCCCATAAACCCATGCTAATGCTGTGTTATAAGTTTAGTTTCATAGAGATACTCCAGGATAGCATCTCTGAGACACCCTTCAAATATTTTACTGATAGATAGATAGACAGACAGACATATAATGTATCTGTCATTAAAAAACAGTCCACCAGTCTTATATATTGTAGACTTGGGCCTGGTAGCATTTTTTTCAAAACAGACTTAGAATAAATTGGTTTTGTACATGTCAGTTGGTTAACATTTCTTTCATACATAAAACAAACTGTAAGATTTTACCACATTATATTTAACATTTTCAGACTGACTTTTTCTTTACTCGGTAATGCTCTTATTTTCTAAATGTTAAAAGCTTTTCTAAATGTTAAAAGCAATTCTCTAATCCAAGCTGTTGCTAAAATTTGACTGAATTTGACATATAAAATAGCATTGTCCACTAGTAATTATTACTGATTAACAAATGGAGTATTAACAATAAAGAGACTCTGTCTGTCTAACCGTAGTTCTTTACACAGGTAGATGAGAGGCTTGTCTCACAGACCGAACCGCAGTTTCATTTAGAGGAGGCAAAACAAAAGCCTTTTGGGTGATTCTGGCTTATTGTGTCACACAAGGGATGAAAACATTTTGTTCCTGATCTCGTAAGGGCAATTGTATGTATTCACTAGATCACATGATCTTCAGAATTCCTTTTTAGCAATTGTAACTGTTGATATGAATAATCAATAAGTGAGTAAACCTTTTTAAAGGGAGACTCCACTCAAATGTAAAGTTTCCCAAGTGCTCCATTACAGAATTTCATGTGTCAGTCTCATACCTGTTCTTTTTCTTGCTGCTTTTATCATTAGACATCAGTCTGATTCAATTGTTGGTGACAGACTTTTCTTCAATGATTAAATAGAGATAAATATGTGTCACTCATACAGACACCAGGACTTCCAGTATGATGTAATTACACAGGATGTCCTCAAGAAGACACATAAACTCTATTTCTAGTTGCTGATGATGATGAGACAGATTCCTATTGGACGGTTTTAATGATTAAAATTCACCCTCCCTGGCTCCATACTTATAATAATCTCTTAGCTTATTTAGGAGAATATTGAAGGCAAGATAACAACACTGTCCTTCCAGCAGGCAGAAATGATGCAGGCTCCACCTCCTTATTTTATTTGAAGCTGTGCTGAGGCATCATAGGATTGGTAAATTAGCACAGAGGAAGAGAAAGCAGGGTAAAATATAAAATTCAAGATGGTGTCCGATCAGAACCAGTCAGGAAACTGAAATACAAGGAAGTACAATATATATATATATATATATATATATATATATATATATATATATATACACATATATATATATATATATATATATATATATATATATATATATATATATATATAGTGCAAGGTTTGATATGCAATCAGGTCTGCTTAAAATTGTATTCTTGATTTTTCCATTATGACTTGCTTAACTGCTGAATGTAAATAATCCCTCCCCAATAGTGTCAATAATATTACCTAAACGATATGTGTATCTAATTCCCCCTAGCCCTTTGTACTGATTTTGATCTATAATAAAATACATAACAATAATTTTTATTGCTTTTAATAACTTTACTATAAGTTATCCTACTCTACAATCCATACCTTTCCCATACCAGGGTCCCCAGCTGCATATTGTATATGATTTACTACAATATAGGAAAACAGAAGCACTATTATTGAACAGACCAAAGAGGTGATGGCTAGAGATGAGCAAATTTCTAAAAATTTTGGGGCTGATTCTATCCAAACAACTGTCCAATTTGATTTGGCCCGAATCACAAGTGACCGATTGCCCTGTCTGATTCTACGATGACTTCCAGGACTGTATAGAAGTTGAATACAGTCCTAAAAGAGATCAGAGAGTCAAACAGGGAAATCGGGGAGCACTTGGAATTCCAACCCTAAAATAAAAAAATACTATACTCATCTCCCCGGTCTTCCGTAGCGACGTGTCCCTGCCGGTCATCTGAAATTACATTGTTTTGTCCCACATGACAACTGCTGCTTCACATCACTGGCAGACTCCTGAGATGCGTTAGTTTTGTTCCATGTGACTGCTGCAGCCTGCGATTTGGCTGCAGTGATCACATGGCCACCTGGGATGTGTGGCAGCAGCTGTCATATGGGACAACGGCCGATGGCTTATACTTTGCCTTTACGTGCCCCTTCGAACCCCAAAGTTTCAAATTTCGATGAATCAAAAACTTTGGGGAAATTCAGACTGAATTTGATTTTAGTTTCAAATCGATTTGTTTATCTCTAGTAATGGCATGCAGATGTAGTAGTAATTACATTTTTTTTGTGCACAGTGATTACTCACTGAGGTACATCTATATAAGATGACTAACACAATAATAAAATGATACAATACATGTAGCAACGAAGCTAAGGAAAGCTTATTCTGCTTCCTCAATGTCTTCCTGCTAATGCAATTTCAATGAAATGTCTATATCAAGGGTTTTGAGCTAACTAAAAATGACCCAATGGACCATACTCGTCTCTGTTATTATTAATGTTATTCTTCTTTCTATACAATTCACCCTCCCTTCCTATTACTGGACGCATTGAGTATTTTAAGAATACTGTATATAATGCCTGTATTTTTCCCTACTATAAATGGAATGCATTATGTGTTGTTATCCTTTTGTGTAGTCACAGAAAAGCAGCAAAGTCTTCTCCTTACCGTATTGAACTACTGAAGGCACACATATATATATATATTCTTAAGATACTGTTTTTTATATTAATTTCAGCAGGCACTTTGTCTAATGACATACAACTCAAGCCCTGGTCTGGTTTAGTACACAGATCCCACATGTGAATGAGCACACCTATCTAATGATTTCCTTTTCTTAACAATGCCAAATAGCAATGAGGCAAAGCAAGGGGTTGTATGCTTATGATCACTCATTCAGAAGTTTGGGAAGATTGGCTGAAAACTTCCTTGTGAGCTTTAATGGCAGCCATATTGACCTAGCTCTACCAGATACAGATCAATAGAAATGTTAACTGGACGAAAGGGGACAACTCGAGATGTAATATATTTTATTTTAGGGATATGTTTTTCGTTCTCTTATCTGGGGTGGAAATGTTCTTTAAAGTGTGAGGTTCCTTTTTTAAAAATTAAAAATGAATGGCCGTCCATGTAATGCATGGACGCAGCGGTCTGCCAGAATAGGAGCAGCTCTTGCAGAGCAGCTCTCCGTTCTGGCAAATAGGGGAGTGGTCCTGTCCTGATGGGATACCCCTTGTAGTCATGTTGATTAGGTGAGCATTTTAGGTGGAGAGATGAGGATGTGAACGGTTTAAGGATTAATATATGATGGTGATTTAATTAAAGGTATATATTCGGGGATGATAAAAAGGCATGGGGACATGTTTAGGTGCTCAGTCATGCACAAATTGGGGGCTTTCCAATCTGTGAGCAGTATTCTTTAAAATATAGCGCTTGACCTATAGAACGTGGAGCAGATTGTGAAACTGGGTCTTGTATGAATCAACTATACTTGGAACATGTTGGGGTAAAGCAATAGGGCAAAATATTGGTAAACATTTTGCATTACATGTGGCTATTTTACCACGCCCCTTTCTAACAACTAAAAACAAAAAGGTCAGTAAGTGTCCCATAAAGCCAGGTATTTCATTTATTAAGATGGTGCGTATTATAAATGAAAATGTTAACGGCCTACAACACTTTTAGGAGTATGACTTATACATGTGCCCATCTATGTAAATAATACAAGCATGGCTACTGCTTCAAACATGTAATTCAGCCTGACTGAAGCAGAACAAACTGTTTAATCTACACCTCAGATTTCACATTAATACAGAATGTGAAATGTTATCTGGATATAATGTGATACTATGTTTTACTCCTCTCCAAGTGAATCTGAAGAAACACTTTAGCTGATACTGTTGAGATTCATATATAATCTAATGATATTCATTTGCACAGAAACTTCAGTGCACATTTCCATCCCCTTGGTACGCATGACTGGAAAATACTTCTGACAAGTTTAAAATGATTTGGTCAGTACTGATTAAGGACTGCATATGTGAGGCTGTGAGAAGTCATGTTCCTACACACCGGAGTCCAGGGCCTCAAATACAATTTACCAATGTAACAAAGTTACTGATTACATTTTTATTGGATCTTACTTATTTAGCGCAATGTTTGGCAGTGGTTGTGTTGGGTAAGATGTGTTTTCCATTTTGTTTTGATTAAATTGAGAGAATGATTTACGCTCACACATATGTGAAGTACAATCAAATGATAACTACTTGCATATCTTTATTATCAGTAGAAGTAGCAGCAATATCCAAACCTGCCCGTTATTATATTGTACTCACTGAGGACAATATAATGTAGTGACATACATAGTTTCTGATAACTTACATGCAGATCCCTGGCAGCGCCACCAGAGATTAGTCTGGCCTATTCATGAGAGGTTTCTAGCTCCACCCACTCTCCGCTAGCTGTGCCTACTCTCTACTGATTGACAGATGTCTCCCTTTGCACATTAAAATGGAGATATATGTCAATCAGTGGAAAGTGTTTGGAGCTACCAGACAGTGGAAGAAGCCAGTGGCTGCACATGAATGCCCTGGGCTCATCTCTGGCGGTGCTGCCTGGGCTCTCTGCATGTAGATTCTCAGAAACAGCTTCACTTAAGTAAAGAAGTGACAGACAGCTGAAATCGGCATGTCTTTCACTACATTATGCGTAAGGGCAGCATAATGTGGATGTCTGGTTTACCTTAAAGAGGCTGTCACCAGTTTATAACGGCCCTATCTCCTACCTAAGCTAATAGGCACTTTAATGTAGATAACTACAGTTTGTTTGTTTTTTGGATTTTTTTTTATTTTTGACCAAGTTATGAAAATTTTAAGATTTATGCAAATTTGTTCTTAATGTCCAACTGGGTGTTTTTTTACTTTTCACCAAGTGGGCATTGTAAAGAAAATTTAATGATGCTGACCAATCCGTGTCATACACTTCTCTTCATTCATGCCCCGCTTGATCCACAGCACAGTGTGATCTCGCGAGATTACGCTGTGACGTCACTTCATCCTGCGAGTCTTCCACAGGAGTGATGGAAGACTGAATAGACATCGCCGCCAGCTGCTGCAGATTCGGATAAATGTCCTGGCACGGCTGGAGGCGATGTCTGTTCATTCTTCCATCGCTTCGGTGAAGGACCTGCGGTAGGAAGCGACGTCACAGCATGATCTCGTGAGATCACGCTGTACTGTGCATCAAGCTGGGCTGGAATGAAGAGAAGTGTATGACGCTGATTGGTCAGCGTCATACACCTTTCTTTACAATGCCCACTTGGTGAAAAATAAAAACACGCCCAGTTGGGCATTATGAACAAATTTGCATAAATCTTAAAATGTTCATAACTTGGCCAAACATAAAAGTTTAAAAAAAAAAAAAAAAAAACAGTACTTATCTACATTAAAGCGCCTATTAGATTAGCTAGGAGATAGGGCCGTAATAAACTGGTGACAGAGCCTCTTTAAGGATCACAAAAAGTGTAATTTATATGGGCTAATATCATCCATACATGTGCATGAAATTGCTTTTAACCGGAATTAATAGCTGGCATTCCCCAGGCTGAAGAGGTTTTCAAGGATTAATAAATATGCTTTAATATGCCTAAAATTGGAGAGGAAAACAAATTGTAATATATTTACCTTATTGATTCTTAACCATTCCTGCAGCATAGATCCCAAGTCCTACTAGCTTACCAGCTATATCATATCACGTCACATGATCGTTGAAGACAAATGAGATACACTGCTATGACTCATGCGACAGTGATAGGCCACCACGATCAAGTGATGTCATATCGACATTATGTCATCGTATACAGCTATTAAATTAGAAGGACTCGGGGGTTTAGGGATGTGGGTATGCAACAGAATCAATATGGTAAGCCTATTGTAATTTGTTATATTTTCCATATTTTTTTATCACATTAACGTTTACGTATAAATCCTGGATACCCCTTATATATAATCATTATGGCATGTTGGCACAAGTCTTCTTCACCTTGAGAGAATAATTTCCTTCTCCCTTTCTTGGCATCCAATCCTAATTTTGTTTAAAAAGAAAAAAGAATGAAGGGAATATGAAAACATTGATGTGAACAAGTCCTTTTGGTTTGGCATCAGTTTAAGGCGACTGCTGCATTTGTACATGGTGTGTAATACAATCAGTGACACAGTATGCAGCCATGTCTAAATCTAATATTTGTTTCTTTCCTTCTAGGTGAGTAAATTCCTGAATCTATTTGATTATCAAAACCATTGTGTTGTGTTATTGATCAGCTTTGGTGAGTACTGAAGCTTTATCATTTTTACCAATATTTATGCTGGTTGCATATTAGTATACTGAAGATCACATTACATTAAATTTGAAATTGTATATATATATATATATATATATATATATATATATATATATATATATATATATATATATATATATATATATATATATATATATATTATTCCATCTCAATGAATTAGAATTTCATCAAAAAGTTAATTTATTTCAGTAATTCAATTCAAAAAGTGAAACTCATATATTATCTAGATTCATTACACACAGAGTGATCTATTTCCAGCATTATTTTCTTTTAATGTTGATGATTATGGTAACAGTTAATGACAACCCAAAATTTAGTGTCTCAGAAAACTTGAATATTATATAAGCCCCATTTCAAAAATGATTTTTAATACCGAAATGTAGGCCTACTGAAAAGTATGTCCAGTATGTGCCCTCAATACTTGGTCGGGGCTCCTTTTACATGAATTATTGCATCAATGCGGCGTGGCATGGAGGAGACTAGCCAGTGGCACTGCTGAGGTGTTATCAATGCGGCGTGGCATGGAGGTGATCAGCCTGTGGCACTGTTGAGGTGTTATGGAAGCCCAGGTTGCTTTGATAGCTGCCTTCAGCTCGTCTGCATTGTTGGGTCTGGTGTCTCTCATCTTCCTCTTGAAAAATACCCCATAGATTTTCTATGGGGTTTAGGTCAGGCGAATTTGCTGGCCAATCAAGCACAGTGATACTGTGGTTATTAAACCACGTATTGGTACTTTTGGCAGTTTGGGCAGGTGCCAAGTCCTGCTGGAAAATGAAATCAGCATCTCCATAAAGCTTATCAGCAGAGGGGAGAATGAAGTGCTTAAAAATTGCATGGTAGACGGCTGTACATACTTCTCAGTAGGACAACATTTCTGTAGTAAAAATAATTTTTGAAATTGGGCTTCTATAATATTCTAATTTTCTGAAACACTAAATTTTGGGTTGTCATTAACTCTTACCATAATCATCAACATTAAAAGAAAACAATGCTGGAAATAGATCACTCCGAGTGTAATGAATCTATATAATATATGAGTTTCATATATTATACATTATACAGTGCCCACCAAAAGTTCCGGAACACCCTCATAACCTTTGAACGGCTCGAGGTAGAGGGTTGAAATTTGGTGGGATTTAATGGGGTCAAGTTATGAGGGTGTTCCCGGACTTTTGGTGGGCACTGTGTGTATATATATATATATATATATATATATATATATATATATGCGTGTATATATATATATATATATATATATATATATATATATATACACACTAGTCCATCTCAATGTATTATCATTGAGATGGACTAACGTGTATGTGTGTGTATGTACAGGGTGGGCCATTTATATGGATACACCTAAATAAAATGGGAATGGTTGGTGATATTAACTTCCTGTTTGTGGCACATTAGTATATGGGAGGGGGGAAACTTTTCAAGCTGGGTGTTGACCATGGCGGCCAATTTGTATCCAACTTTAGTTTTTTCAATGGGAAGAGGGTCATGTGACACATCAAACTTATCGAGAATTTCACAAGAAAAGCAATGGTGTGCTTGGTTTTAACATTACTTTATTCTTTCATGAGTTATTTACAAGTTTCTGACCACTTATAAAATGTGTTCAAAGTGCTGCCCATTGTGTTGGATTGTCAATGCAACCCTCTTCTCCCACTCTTAACACACTGATAGCAAAACGACAGAAGAAATGCTAGCACAGGCTTCCAGTATCCATAGTTTCAGTTGCTGCACATCTCGTATCTTCACAGCATAGACAATTGCCTTCAGATGACCCCAAAGATAAAAATCTAAGGGGGTCAGATCGGGAGACCTAGGGGGCCATTCAACTGGCCCACGACGACCAATCCACTTTCCAGGAAACTGTTCATCTAGGAATGCTCGGACCTGACACCCATAATGACATAAATAACTCATGAAAGAATAAAGTAACGTTAAAACCAGGCACACCATTGTTTTTCTTGTGAAATTCTCGATAAGTTTGATTTGTCACATGACCCTCTTCCCATTGAAAAAACTAAAGTTGGATACAAAATGTCCTACTTCAAAATTGCCGCCATGGTCAACACCCAGCTTGAAAAGTTTCCCCCCTCCTATATACTAATGTGCCACAAACAGGAAGTTAATATCACGAACCATTCCCATTTTATTTAGGTGTATCCATATAAATGGCCCACCCTGTATATATATGTATATATATATATATATATATATATATATATATATTGATAAAATATTTTCCTATACACATTTAATACTAGTGTGGAAGTCTTTCTTATGCAAATAACTCCTCCACCAGATGAGTTTTCTACAAGACTACTTAGAACATGGCACAGGTAATAGCAATGGAAGAGATACTTAGATACTTAGACAGTTCTGCTTTGCTTTTTTCGGACCTTATTAGCACATGTGATGGTTCTGGTTTAGCTATGTGAGATGTTTGAACAGCTGATTGGATTCCAAAAGACAGAAATAGGTCTATTGAGATATTGCTTTTAGCAAACACAATGTTATGTTCTAATATTTCTTTGGTAGTGAAACACTTTCTTACATAATAACCATGTAAGCTGTACATTTTAATATTTTTCTCAAGTTGCATTTTTTAAAGTCTACTTTACTACTGATTTTCCCTAAGGAGAATGATTATTCCAGTGATGTTATGATTAAATATTTTAATGTGTAGATTAACATTTGGTGAACCTGCCAACATTTTTGAGAACATTGCTTAAATATGAATTTCACTTTCCTTTCTATAATATTGTCATTGAAATCATCTGATTTAGCAGCAGCATTAAGACTTAAACTGTTAAGTCTAAATTCTTTAACATGGTCCTGCCAGAGGGGCTGCCTTAATATTATTATATGCGTTTAAAATGGAACTTGTCACCAAAAGATGACATATTATTTAAACAAGTTTTTTTTAAAAAGCATATTTTTATTTTTTTCATGTTTAAATAAAATAAAATGACATTTGTGGTGGTGTCTTTTATTTTGTTTATATGACTATTCAATCCAAATTTTTTTTTAATATTCTAGTTTTTACACTAGTCACTGGAGCACATACAATAGATGGACATTTCCTGTTTTTTACAGCTCAATTGTTAGCTTTGCTTTGTAGACTGGGACAGAGTCTGCAGAGGGCAAGGAAAAAATGAATAAAGCAGCACTTTATAGCACCACTACATGCTATACACACAGATAAGGCTCTGTATGCATCTTCCCTTTCTCTCCCTATGGTCCCTGGGGAGGGGGTCTTTAGTCTGAAATTATTGTTTGTTACTGATAAAAAGACTAAAGGAACAATTACTTTTTTACATGGATGATATAGATATTAGATAATTTTTTTCCTTAAATAAAGTCACAATTTGGACAAGGTTTCCTTTGTGTTATATTGTGTCTAAAGATCAGAAAACTTTCAGCGAGACAAATATACAATAATAGAAAATATATGGACAAATACTTTTTCCTGGCACTATATATTAAAAGTAAATCCATAACAAAAATGTATTGACTGATTTAAATAGATTATCCGGGAGTTTTAAAATTTTGTGAGAGGGCAGGGGAGGGTATAAAATAATTAACTAACAGGAACTCCCCCTTCGAATGTCCCCCCTCTTAAACGCTGATACCCCGTTCCGGTTCTAGAAGCTCCAGGTGTTGTGTCTTGTCATTCATCAGTCATGTGCCGCTGCAGCCAATTGCTGGCCTTAGTGGTGATGCTGCAACGAACGGCCTTGTAAAAATCCCTCATTGGCTGCTTAATTTAAAAACCGTATTTGCAATAGGAAAATGTGAACAGAGCGCTCTGTCAAGCATGTGGATTATTAAAATTAGAAATGGTACTTCAGTAGTAGTAGAATTGTTTATGACAATAAAAGTTTTATATTCATACCAAACATCAAGTATCTTAACAAAATATATATATTTTAAAAGCTTTTAATGAAAGTTTTGAACATTCTCATTGGCAGGTTATTTAATCAATATGCCAAAAACTTTGCTGCCTAGATCTAAGAAATTTATACTATTAGTTATAACACAAATGAGAATTATAATATCTGTAACACGTGTTACACGTGTTACTATTTACGATGTTCGATATTCTAAGTATGATCCTAGAGCATGTTTTAATTTCATGTCTGGTAATTTTGGTAATAGGTCATTCTAGTTTTATTTAACCATTTTTGTTTGTAGAAAACAGAGAATTAACTTAATTTAGGCTTAGCCACAGATTCATCTAACTTTATTGAGCAGCATGAGCAAATTTTAAGATAAGTTGAGGTAATTTTTTACATTTTTGGCATGGACTGAGACCAATGGTAAGGCCATATATCATCATGTTCTGGCTGGTGAAGTGAAAGAATGAGAGGCCCTACTTCAGAATATCCAAAGGTGATACCGGCATTACAACATGCTCAGCCAATAGGAAACTGATTTTGCTGGGCTCCTAAGCATCATCATTATTGTCACGAAGGCTGCGTAAACCTACTGGGCCAGACCATCTTAACGGTATGGCAGCTGGTCACCAGGACACAGGTCAAAGTCTATAGTTCATATAGGTGTACCTGAGGTAGCTTCATACATTATCAAGGCAGGCTCAGATGGGACTAGGCAGCAGGCAGGCACCAGGCGTGATGAAGCAGGACAGGCGAGGTACTCAGTGCAGCATGACTCCAACTCAATACGGAACTTGGACCAGGATAACACGGGATACAGGTTACAGGTAGCAGGAACGGCGAACACTGGGAACTGGAGACACTTAGGGGACCATTTGCAGAGACAAACGTAGGTAACAACAACAACGCTCAGGCAATGCAGGGAGGGGCAGAGCCCTTCTTATAGTCCAGGATGATCTGGGAGCAATCAGCCCAATTTAACACATGTGTGCACTCTGGCTCCTTAAGGCTGGACTGAGCTCTTGAGTGCACCCTAGTGGTCACCGCAGAACAGAACGGCTGCATGTGCAGACATCTCTGGGGAGAAGTGCGTCGACAGGATGGGAGGGGTTCGTGGTCAACGACCATGGACGTTACAATTATCATACCTGGAGCAATCATTTTGGTATCAAGAAATGGGTATGACAACTAGTAAAACAGTCTTAAAAGAAAGGCCCAGAAACCAAGCGGCCCCACTTCTCTTCAGAGGTGCAGTTAACAACAGCTAAATGATAAAAGGGGACAGTAAAAAGGGGCAGTGGGAGAATTAAGGGAAATACATATAGAGTGGGATAGAGTGGAGACCAGAATACTCATAGGCTTTGGATCTCCTGACCAGATACTGCTGAAAGTATTCATGGTGGAGTGAGGTCCTATTTCAAGTTTTGCTATGAAGTCTGCCAGTTACTTGTTTTGCCACTGCATACAACTCAATCAATCAGCACAATGGAGAGTACTTTAGAAATTCTAGTAAAATTATGAGAATAACCTCGAGGGTTTGGTTGGCCAATTTAAACAATCAAAGGGGTTCATTTATCTATTATATTGGCTTTAAAAGGGCAAACATATTTATTATGATGAAATGCTATATTCAATAATATGGGAAATGTTACAAGTTATTTCTCCATAAATGTAGCCGCTCACTGTTTGATGATATGTACTTCCTATTGATTGTGTCAAATAAAAATGCTAACAAATGCTAATAGTTAATATTTTATGGTCACCGTTGTTTCAAGGTTGATAAAAGAATCATAAAGGCAAAACTCCCTGTTCCCAAAGTGATTTATTGCACAGATGAAATATATGTACAAGGTGACTTTTCTTGTCGAATTTGTAATGTTGTTTTTAATCTCATTGGGTTATTTGCCTCCAATCATTTACTCACATGTACATTTATTGAATACAATAGATTTGGTTAGTTTACAGATATCAGCAGACTTTATAGAATTGTGTCTATGCTATAATGAAAATATATGAATTGGACCAGATCAGATCTATTTAGACACTTTGATCTATTTAGAAACAAGATTTTAACAGAAAAATCACAAATTATATGACAATAATCTGGGGTGACCGTCTCTCATTCTTACACTGTAACAATCTTCTTGATAGTCTTATGCTGTGGGGAACCCCATTTTATTTTCATTCTGTGTTTTTTTTTTTCCCCTACATTCTTATGGTGCACATGTTAAAAGCCACAAAAACCGATATTTAAACATAGATTCATTTAGGGATGTAAATGGAAGGAGAAGGACATATGCCCCTGCTGGGAGCCAGACAGTCCTACAGGAGCACACAGGACTGAATGTTTGGTTGAAAGAATGTCTTCACTACAATTACTATCATTTTTTTAATATATACTTTTATTTATCATAGACTTCTGTGTAGGCACTTATAGAAATAAGAAAATGAACATCAACCAAAGGGGTTGACTAGTTTGAGTGCTAAAGAAAAAACAAATTATATTGCTTTTATTGTAACATATATCTCAATATAAGACATTTAAGGGCTTGTCTGGTCTAAACCACTTTCACTGTATTAGGGAACTCTATGCTAATAGAAGGGATCACCTGGTTAAGATCCTCATCTATAAGCTGGAGAAGAGCGTATCTACCAAAAGTGTATTTCACTCTCGATGTCCTGGCATGTCTGTAGTAGACAGACTGCTCACTGATTTCAATGGGAACTGTGTAATGCCTAATTTTACCTGTGGTGGCACTGCAATGAAATTGAACACTTATTGTTAGGTTCTCCACAGATTGCAGCTGATTGCTAGTAGACGAAGCAGTGAGACACTTTGTGATTAGCTTATCAATGGAGGATCCTTCTACCAAAAAGTGATTGTCCAAACAGACAACGCTTTAAATTTAAAGGGGTTGTCCAGGCTTTTATACTGATGAACTATCCACAGGAAGGTAGTGCCAAACTGCCCACAGCCCCCTTGTAGGTAGTGCAAGGACTACAAAATGATCCTGATAGCTGGCGGGCAATAGACATTCAAAAAAGGACAATTGTGCAGGAGCACACAAAATACCCACCTTTCCCAGCTATCAAATAAATGTGTGGAAATAAACTAAGTCTGAGTAAAGGATTAATCCTTTTAGCTAGATTAAATAAAGGTTATATCTTAGTTTATTTCCACACTTTTTATTTTTATACCCAGGAAAGTTGGGTATTTTGTGTGCTCCTGCACAGTTGTCCTTTTTTGTAGGTAGCGCCACACAGCCCCCCAGGAGATAGCAACCCCCCCCCCTCCAGTATAGATAGTGCCACTGTAGCTCCCTGAAGGAGCGGAATCCCCATGTGGCCGGGGATTCCGCTCCTGGAGCGCTGCTTGATGTCTCTGTCCATATATGGACAGTGACATCAGGGGAAACTCCTGAAGCGGAATCCCCGTCCACAGCGTTGCTCCACCACCCTCATTCCCGGTGTCACCTCTAGCAGCAGCTATGGCTGCTACAGCGGTAGCGACGGCCACTAAGTGAAGAAGCACCCAGATGGAAAGGCGACTGCAGTTAGTGTGTGTATCCCCGCTGGTAGTTGCACCGGCGCGGGGATATAGACACTCGCTAGCACCCCTCTTGCAGTGTGGCGGCTGGCGCCCTGTGCGACCGCACTGGTCGAACATATCTAAGGCCGGCCATGCTTACAGCGTCCAAAGACAGTCGGAATAGCTGTTTGGTGCAGGGTATGGGTGTCGGACCCCCACTGATCATATACTGATGACCTATCCTGTGGATTGGTCATCACTATAAAAAACAGCACCCAGCCTAGACAATCCCTTTAATAGATTTCTATGGATGTAGCTCCTGGCTCTCGATCTAAAGTCAAGAACCCCAATTTTAATTAATTATGGTCTGTTCAAGATAAATTCTTCAATAGGTCAATATTAGAGAGAATACAACATTTTCTCATGTAAGGGTAGCCTAAGCTGATATATGTTTCCGCTGTTGACCTCAGTAATTCAGTACTATGTTGGTTAGTACTCTATAAATACATTTGCTGGTTGAAGTTAGATATATCTTCAGTGGCCTCATCCTTTACTGAATAACAAGTACTTTATTCCTGTAACTTCTTGGTAGGCTTATTATACCATAGACCTGTATAGCTCTCACAATGCAGTATAAATAGCATAAGTGCTTCTTATTGATTACAAGGTTTAAGGTTTCTTTTTTCTTCATTCTGCTTTATATTTGTCTATGTTTAAAGATCTCCTTGTCCTTTGTTGGTGATAGAGATGAATCACACAGGAGCATACAAATAATGTGCGTAGCAATACACAATGACATATTATTTCACTGTAAGGGTAAGGCATTACTTTAATTATAGTGTGTGGTAAATGGACAAAGCATTGCAAAAATAACTGCATTGTCTACGAGAATGCTAATTATACTGAAAGCTCAGGGGTCTTCAAATGTATTGCTGAGGCTTTCTTCTTCTTACATATTTTATATTGGCTCAGTGTATTTTATCTTTGCGTAGTGTAATTTTTCTTTAGGCCAACTGCTAACTAATTTTTTTTACTTATACTGTTATGTAGCAGGATAATCACGTTTGTTCTTATTTTTCACGCAGCAAGATAAATGATGTTTCAAATGTGTCCCATAATTTCATGTTAGAGTGGTCTTGAGTGAGGGATCATTACCTATAAGCTAAACGTGATCTGATAGGACATATAATAAGGGGTTGTTTGCGACTAGATAATCCTTTAAAAGGAATTTTAGTTCAAAACTTAAGAATTATTTTTAGCTACTCCCCTGTTCTCACCTGCTATTTATTTTCCTTGGTCCGTTAGGGTACACCTGTGACCAGAAAGTGCAAGTAAACTGTAAAGGAAGTCTGAGATAGTCTGAAACCCATCTCATGTTTCATCTGTGGCTCAGACTGCTGCTCTATCCCTCCCCCATGCTTTACATTGCAGCTTCAAGGGCATAACTATAGTGGGTGTTGAGGTTGCATGTGGACACAGGATCAAATGCCTGATGGGGCCCAATGGTCCTTCTACCACATAGGAGAACACCAGTAATATAAATGGCATATGATGGCTGGGTACGAGTTTTGTATGAGAGTCCAGTATCTTTAAAGTGGGTGTCCAGTCATAAGAAATTGAGGGCCTATCCACAGAATATGCCATCAATATCTGATCGGTCGTGGTCCGACTTTCGGCACCCCCACCGATCAGTTACCACTGCTTGTATTATGAATCGCCGACACACTTGTAGCGACGGTTCACAGTATTACAGACTTCTCCCATTCATTTGAATCGCGACGATTCACAGTATGAGCAGATAAAGAATATAGGAAAAGCAATGCCCAAAGGAGCGGGGCGGCCCTTTCAAATCAGCTGATTGCCGGGAGTCGGGCCCCCCACCAATCAGAGATTGATGGCCTATCCTGAGAATAGGCCCTCATTTTCTTATAACTGGATAACCCTTTTAAGTTATGCCACTATGCAACCGGCTGTTGTTGTTGTTGTTGCTGTTGTTCACCAAGGAGTCAATCCATGTGCCGTGGATTTCCCTTACAGCAATAAGAATCATTAAAAACTAAAGTAAACCAAAGGGAGTGAGATAAAAAAAAAATATCTGTGAATTTGTTCTCATATACTGATCTTAAAGAGTCTTATATAGGAAAAATTTCGGCTTGAAATATAAAAATAAATATTTGCAAAACCATTTACATTAGCAACGATTTCAAAGAAATTCTAATTAGAGTGAATTTATTACGGAGCCATAATGTATTTATCCTGTAAAAGGCAATAAAGGCTAAAATATGTATTATAGAATTTCAGTTTCTATTGTCTCATATGAGGAAATATTACTTTACAGTAGGCAATTGGAAAGCCAATGGCAAAAGTTTTTGGATTTGTTATTCTGCGGTTATAACTAGTACCATGTCATAAAAAAAGTAAGACAAACTGATCAAATTTTAAATTAATACAAGACCATTGTCTCTTTTTCCAATGAGTTATTCTTTAGCAGCCATTCTGCCAGAAGACACAACACTTGTTGCCTATTAAGCTTTCATTATCTTCCTGTTACTGCAATGAAAACACGTGTGGTTAGTCCCAGTTGTTCCTACTGCCTTAGGCAAATAGATGAATAATCATCTCTTCAATTCTATTCTAGTAAAAATAGTGAAAGATTTGGCAGATAGTAAGTAAAACTAGAGATGTGTTGTGTCTAGGGTTTCTACTTAGAAGCTCAGTAAATTCAATCAGTAAAGTTTGTAAAGTTAATACATGTAGCAGTAACAGGAAATACTACAATAGAACATTTTGTAAACTATCAATCATACTACATGATCAGACCCAAGTTTAGAATAAAATAACTATTGTAAAAGACCATCAAACTAAATGTTTCTCTAAACCAGTGTTCTCCAACCTGTGGCTTTCCATCTGGGAGCTGCAGTCTTAGAAAACTGACGAGCTGAGAGCCACAAATTGGAGAACACTGCAGCGTACCATCAGTATTCACATGACTGTCATCTGTGTGTACATGAGGAATAACACTATTTCTGGCCATTATATAACTTGTATCCTGCATTTTTTTCTTAGCGGTTCTCCGCTCTGAAGGTTCTATCTTTATTTCTCAGTTTTTTCTCAGCTAGTGTAAGTCTAACTGCTATCAAGTTTTCTATACAATGCACACAGAGAAGAAAACATCCGGCTCTCCTATCTCTATCTATCACAGAAGCAGCAGCAGCATGGAGGACATTATAGTGTAGTTGGGAATTGAGGACATTGAGCAGTGTAGTTGGGAATCCAGCACTAGGGTGACCTATAACTCTTACCAGAAGCTGCAGCACGTCTGTGTCTCACTTATGTCTGTGTCTGCTTCCCCTCCTCTCTTCATAGACTTCTATGGTCAAGCAGTGAAGAGACACCCCCCACTTCGTGTGGTTCATCTTCTCTGCTCTGTAACTTGAGACAGATTTTGTTTAACATTAGGGGGTTGGCAGCAGATAACAGGAAGGGAGACGCCTAGTGGCAGTAACTTCACACATAATTTGCATGGATAAAACAACAAAATTTTAATAGTAAGTAAATTACAAAGTTGATATATATATATATATATATATATATATATATATATATATATATATATATCAGGTATACTATTAGATTAGCAGAAGTTATTTGAAAAGTTAGTATCCATTTAATTATCATCCTTGTATTTTTCACGATTTACACTGATTGGCTTCCTTACACCTGTTTTTTACATTTGCTAATTCTATCCATTACTCACTTTAAGGGTTCATGCACAGATCTATTACAGCTCCGTACAACTTCTGCATTACTGTAAACCTTACTGTACTTTCGTATACCTCCGATTTCATTCCTGAAAATATCTCCAAATGTACAGCAACCGACGGAGCCTGTATGGCAGCATATGGTGGCCGTGCGGCTCTGTGATAGAGCGTTATACAGCCTCTGTGCACCACCATTCACAATCATGCAGACATTTATTATTATTATAAATAATGCTTACACATAACAACTCATTCAACATTTGATGCAGAGCATAAGGAAATAAGTGCTCTAATTCACCTCAAATGGAACTCACCATTCTTTGAACGGGCAGCAGCTCCTCACCAAAGTCTCAAAAATGAGTCTGAGGTCTCATTCACCCGGCAAAGTCATGTATAGAGAGGTACACGGAGCATCTGTGGCTTTCCACGTGCTGCTATATGGTTCTCTGATAATGCCATATTTCATAGTTATTCTCTGCTAAAAGCATTGCTCCAAAATAAGGTGTCTGATTAAACACAACACAATTTTCTTCTGTCAGAATCCTAATGAAATTGGAGGCATACAAATGTAGAGTAGGGCCAAATAGAAGCCTATGGGTGTGGTATCTTGGCTCAATAAAATGGCTCGTATGTAGCCATAATATGCACATATGCCGGAGGCCTTATAATCAGAAAAACAATAACACATTAAAAACGGTAAATCCCAACCCTAAATCTGGCCTTAACAAACAGTGGTTAATTTGTCTGCTAAGCTTAGATCATGGGGGCTACGGCTGTGATTTGGTAACGTATTTGTATAGTCATGAAATCTAAGGCTTCGTTCACATCTGCGTTGGGGTTCCGTTCATGGGTTTCGTCTGACCTTTCCGTCAGGGGAACCCATGAATAGAAACCAAACTGAAACAAACGGAAACCATAGCTTTCCGTTTGCATTATTTTTGATTTCAATGGTAACGTATCCGTTGCTAATGGTTTCTGTTTATCACCGTTCTGTAAGGTTTCCGTTGTTTTGGCAGAATCAATAGTGCAGTCGACTACGCTATTGATTCTGTCATAACAACGGTGCAGTCCAGAAATTAAACTTTTGCCTACCAATTTAAACTGTAATCTGATTGGTTGCTTTGGGCAAAGCTCCACATTCTATCCGCACTAGTTATTATACATAAGGCCCATGGACTGTTTTTACAAAGTGTTAATGTTTCCCTTTGCAGCCAATTACTGTGTTTATTTTTTTTCAGAGCAGATTTGAAAGTTAAAACAGTGATCTGATTGGTTACTATTAGAGATGAGCGAATTTCCCAAAATTAGTTTTGTGGCTGATTCTATCGAATCCGCTCTCCATTTCGATTCCGTTTATATAGATTTGCAGAGAAACAATAGCGTCTCAATTGCCCAGTCTTCTAGGACTGTATCCAAGTTGGATGCAGTCCTAGAAGACATCAGAGAGTCAAACTGGGCAATCGGAGTGCTTGCAATTCCACCCTTAAAATAAAAAATATATACCCTACTTGTCTCCCCTGCTTTCCCATAGCATCATGTTCCTGCTGGACTCTTGACGTGATGTTGATTTGTCCCATGTTACGCGTCCCCGTGATTGGCTGCAGCGGTCACATGGGATAATACAACATCATATCAGGAGGCCACCAGGGATGCATAGCTACATGAGAGCAGGTGTATATGGCATTTTTTTTAATCTTCTCCTCTCTTCCTTTTTCTAATCTGTAAAATGATGGCTGGCGGCCACGATTTTGCCAATTTGTACTCCGCAAGCTCCAAAAGTTTTAGATTTCGCCAAATCTGAAACTTCTGGGAAATTTGGTTTCGTTTAGAATCAATTCGATCATCTCTAGTTACTGTGAGTAGCAATGACACTTTGTTAGACCAGTTTTATACAGGAGAACCATTGACGATCCCATCAATACATTTTCTTAAACCAGTTTTATTTTCACCACCTTCAATACAGTATTTTCCCTCCTTCCTATTCACCTTTAAAATTATTATTTTTTTTGCCCATTATTTGCTTACCATATGGCCTGCACTATAAGAGTAGTATGAACGTACCATTTTGTTTAATCTTCCAGGAACTTTACAGGAGCCAACAAGATGACAAATGCAAATTTCTAACTTAATGTAATAGTGTATGAGTTCACAATCTTCTACTTTCTTTATTCAGATTTTATTCTCTCAGTCTTAGAATTATTTCCTTTGGCTTAAGCTCAAAGTAATTACAAAATTCTAAAATAAAATGATTGTGTTGTTACTATGGCTAATGCAGCGCTATTGTATACTGAGAGGATATAAAACTGTTACTTCTTATACACAAAAACAACAAATATAACCCGTCAAAGCAATGTGCTATGTAATGGAGTATGTGTATGTCATTTTATAAGGACAATCATACATCATCTTTGTCCATGAAATTAATAGAATACATTTTGTAGTTAGATCCCTTCCCGACGCAGCCATCTTTTGGATTTTCATTTTATTTTTTTCATCACCCCCTTCCAAAAGCTTTTTTATTTTTTCCTTCGATATAGCCCAATGAGGGCTTGATTTTTGAGGGACGAGTTGTAGTTTTTCATGGCACCATTTATTGTACCATATAATGTATAATTTTTGTGGGGTGGAAAATGAAAAAAAACAGTGATTCCTCCATTGTTTTTTGTTCTTCGTTTTTACAGTGTTCACGTGCAATTATAACGACATGTTATCTTTATTCTGCGGGTCAACACAATTACAATAGTGAAAAATAAAATTTATTTTGTGTTGCCAAATTTTGAGAGCCATAACTTTTTAATTTCCCCATGGATTCAGCTGCATGAGGGCTTATTTTTTGCGGAACAGGCAACAAGATGTAGTTTTTATTGGTATCGTTGTGGGAGATGAGATGTTCAAAAAACAGCGATTCCGGCACTTTACAATTTTTTCCTTACGGTATTTACTGTGCATGTTAAATAATGTTATATTTTAACAGTTCAGACTTTTACGGATGCGGCGATACCAATTATGTTTATTATTTTTTACTAGTACCCCTAGGGGACTTGAACCAGCGATCGTTGGATTGCTTGCACTATATACTGCATTACTAATGTATTGCAGTACATTGTGCTTCCGACAGGCAGCTATTAGGCCCTGCCGCAGGCAGGGGTAC
The DNA here is from genome assembly GCF_050947455.1 of Rhinoderma darwinii. Lineage (NCBI taxonomy): Eukaryota > Metazoa > Chordata > Amphibia > Anura > Rhinodermatidae > Rhinoderma > Rhinoderma darwinii. The sequence continues at coordinate 30,539 of NW_027461954.1, read as the reverse complement.
AAAAATGGCAGACCTGGGGGCTTTCATTAGATCACCAGGCTGCCATACCAGCCATCGGCAACTCATAATTACATCGCGGGGGACAAACAGGCTGTCAGAGAAGGTCGCCGCCTCCTTCTTATGCTTTCGATTGACCGCACCATTCGATAGACCGCACCATCTAAGAGGCTAAACGAGCCAGATCTAGCCATCAATTTTTAGTGTATGGGAAGCCCCTTTAACTCAGCATTTCCTAGTAGAGTTTTTAAGAAGGATTTTCCAAGCCAGGCAACAACTTTATCTTATGTATCCAATATATCATTACCTGGTGGGTTCGCTAAATATATAACTGTTTTTAGGGCTTAGGGGGGATTCACACGAGCGTGTATTCGGTCCGTGCGGGCTGCGTGGTTTTCACGCGGCACGCATGGACCAATACAAGTCTATGGGGCAGTACAGACAGTCCGTGCTTTTTGCGCAGCGTTTGTCTGCTGCGCAAAAAGCGCGACAGGTTCAATAACTCTGCGTATTTCGCGCATGACGCACCCATTGAAGTCAATGGGTGCGTGAAAACCACGCAGGTTGCACGGAAGCACTTCCCTGCGAACCGACTGAAACAGCGCACCAGCTGTCAAAAGGATGAATGTAAACAGAAAAGCACCACGTGCTTTTCTGTTTCCGAACATCCAAACGGAGTGTCTTTGCGATGAGCGAAGCCGGACAAGCGAACCGAACTTCACCGGGTTCGGCCAAACTCGTTTTGGCCGAACCCGGCAAAAAAATTATCGGTACGCTACGTCAGGAGATAGTCACTGTCCAGGGTGCTGAAAGAGTTAAACTGTTTCAGCACCATGGACAGTGACTTCCGATCCCAATATACATGAACCTGTAGAAAAAAAAACGAAGTTCTGACTTACCGATAACTCCCGGCGTCTTCCTCCAGTCTGACCTCCAGGGATGACAATTCAGTCCAAGTGACAGCTCCAGCCAATCACAGGCCAAGCACAGGCTGCAGCGGTCACATGGACTGGCGCGTCATCCAGGGAGGTGGGGCCCGATGTCGAGAGGCGCGTCACCAAGGACGCGTCACCAAGGCAACGGCCGGGAAGTTCTCGGTAAGTACGAACTTTTTCTTTTTTTTCAACAGGTTTTTCGATATTGTGTTCGGCATTCACTGTCGAGGATGCTGAAAGAGCTAGCTCTTTCAGCACCTTGGACAGTGACGGGCGTCGACTAGCCTCATCTCTATGATGGCGGCTGCGCGAAAATCACGCAGCCGCCATCAGACACGGATGACACACGCAGCTGTCAAATGGTTTTTGCGCGCGCAAAATGCAGCGTTGTTTGCGCGCGCAAAAACGCAACGTTCGTCTGTATCTGCCCTTACTGAGATTGTCTGGAATAATTTGGAACTGTTTAGTGTAGATATCTTAAATGTATGAGATTTTTGTGCCATCGTTTTAAAGGCAACAATTTAACCATTTACATGTTAAATTAAGAGGAGTTGTAATGGAGTACATGTAAAAAAGAATCCGTCACTTGAAATAAATCCCGTCCATTGGAAATACAATATACAGAGGAATCATGGTCAGGAAAAACGGCCATGTAAACAAATCCAAACAGAGGGTGTTGAGCATAAATCAGAATTAAGGCTCATGCACACATCCATGTACAACGCTAAAAAAGACTATGGAGCTGTACTATGCATCCACATGCCTCCGACTTCATACTGTCTGATTTCTAAAGCATCGTGGCATGCTCCACCAGGTACTGTGTTATGTAGGTATTCTCCCCTAGATGCCTAGAAGCATTGCTCTATCCTCAAAGTAGAGTGCTGCATAGAGTGCCTATGGCTTTGTATCCACAAGGACTTTTTGTGCCTCCATACAGTCCTCGTTCACATGGCTCTGCTGTGTGCAAGAGGGTTTCCAATCATCTGGGCCATGGTTTTGTTGCATAACTTTAGGCAGATATTTAGAACATTATAATAAACCGCTGAGGTGCAAGAAGCATTCAGTCACCACCACCCACTGAGATCTCCTCTACCCCCAACTGATAGTTAAATGGATATTTCCATCTGTATAATTATATTTAAAGTGCTAGAAATCAAAAGTTGGCCACTTAAAGAAGCACTCCACTTTTTTTTCCCCCTCCATTTGTACAGTGGTGCTTCAGTGGAGTGCTGTGTGTAGAAATACTTACCGATCCCTGCATCATGTCGTTTATGATTCCAGCGCCGCCCACGTGATCTTCACTCTGACCTGTCTGGAATCACCGTGCTTTTCAGAAATCCAGAACTCAGGCTCTCAATACATTCTTATGGAGCCTCATTCTGGCATGCATTGAGAGCCTGACTTCTGGTTTTCTAAAAAGCACGGTGATTCCAGACAGGTCAGAGTGAAGATCACGTGGGAGGCGCTAGGCCCGAAAATGACATGATGCAGGGATCGGTAAGTACTTCTGCACACAGCACCCCACTGAAACACCAATGTACTAATGGAGGGGGGCAATAATAGAAAAAAGTGGACTGTGTCTTAAAGCAAATACCTTCCTTTTTCGAATCTATACTGTTCTCTAGATAATCCTCCTCCAACTGGCTGAGTCCCCCTCTATGGATTTCGCTCGTTGCCTAGGGTTGCGACCACCGCTGTATTCCTTTCCACCTGCTTCTACTATAGAGGATGGCTGGGGTCTCAGGAGTGTACCTGTTGGCACGTGCGCAGTAGCTCCCGGCCCGGCCACCACTCTCCAGCAGTAGTCGGCTCTGTGGACGGCTCCAGGGCATACTTAATAGCCCTGGAGCCTCTCACAGCAACAGTAGAGCGCACGTAGCTGCCGAGTCCTTATCAAGACTCTGAAACTGTTCTTGCTCTAATCCTACATATATATATATACATATATATATATATATATATATATATATATATATATATGTATGTATATATAGAGATACATATGTAAATATAGAGATAACAGTGTGGACTTTAGAACCATTGCACATTTCAACTAGGCAGCATGTAAGTTTGCTTGGTGCTTCACACTGGGGATGAACTGGGGAGAATAGACGGTAAGTTACATAGGGGCAACAACATGGAGCGTGGGGTAGAATCAGGGGATGACTAGGGGGATAAAACTGGGGATGGACATACAAAGAATCCAGGGAGGATGAAGGGATCATCTCGACCATGCTTAATATGCCTGGCTGAGATGAGCGGTCAGCAAGCTTTACTCTTGATGCTGCTAGTACTAGAGTATCTAGCGGCATTGTGAGCGCACACGGAGGGTGACATCAAGTGCATGCCGCCCACATGTGCTCTCGATAAGAGGAATGTGCATTGAGGAACATGTGCTCTCGATAAGAGGAATGTGCATTGAGGAAAATGGAAGGAAAAATACACTTCTGGGGGTAAGAAATTGGATTATATGGCATGATTAGACTCAGATTTTAATGTTTATTGAAGCTAGGGTGACAAAATGAAGGCTTCAGGTGGGAATAACCCTTTAACACTGAAAAATATTAATTGCATCTTTAACAATTTGCCACAGTTTTTGAGTCTTTAGATAATTTTGATTCTCTGTTGCTTGCAAATCCGTTTGCTCCATGGACCTATCAATAGGCAGCAATAAGTGGAGGGTCTATAGCAGCACTTATTCTTGTAGATCTGGGGTGCCCAGAGTGGTCTCATGCCTTGTATTATGTCTTTCCATGAAATTCAATTACAATTTTTAATATAATTATTATTACCGGGCCATTAACCTCATTCACTAGTGGTATACCTTTATCACAAGCAGCTAAATTAGGTTTCCTCTGCGAACAACACTCATTGATTGTTTTAACTTTTTATTTTGCAGCAATATAAACCATTTTGCTTATGTGAACCAAGCCAACAACTCCACACTCCAATAATTTCAATACTTAATTTTGCTAAGACAGCTCATTTGTATGCTAATTTGCATTTCTTCTGACAATATATTAGCTGCTCTCATGGCTGCTTTTAGTTTTTTCCCATCCTCCACTGAATTGGTGCAGGATGGTGTGAGCAGATTTTTACTTTTTTTACCCCTTCATCTGGACAGATTTGTTGGAGCATTATTTTCTGTTTATAATTTAGGTCCTGTGGGGTCTCTGATTCTTCTCCACATTTCTTTACAACTTTGCTTACTTTGTTTCAGCATGTTCTGCACTCTCATTGATCCGTAGAGATTTTGTTGTCAATTATAAACTTGCACAAATGGAATTATTGCAATTAAAATTTACAAGGTCTGAGCAGTCTGCAGTAATGATATGAATGTTTAAAGGGAACGTTATAACATAGTATGATTTTTTAATATGTTATGTTGTTTTAAATATAATAGAACTATCATTTATTGTTTTTTAATTAGTAAAAACTGCATTGTTTTCTTTCATTTTGAATTTCTTAAAGAGAACAATCTTAAAAAGTACGGCTCTAGAGTCACAATTCTGCATAGATATATGGCAAAGAGGGTAGGGAGAAGACGGACACCATGATAGAAGCCCAACAGAATCCATTTAAGTCAATGGGTCCTGTTTAGCGACGCACGTGACGGATACAGCACTTCCATTTTTGTTGTTGTTCTGATCCTCTAACGGAGCAGGACAACTGAAATCCTGAAAACAGGTATGAACAGAGCCTAACTTTCTAAGTAAATGTTCCTCTGCAGACTTGTAAATATTTGAGTTCTTTGTTTTTTTTTTAATTATTATTATTTGTTGCTAATGTTAGTTGGCAATTAGAGAGATTTTCAATTTTTGCTTAAAGCCCACCCTTAAATTCCTCCCTACATCCACCACTAGGGGGATCTTAGTCAATAATAAAACAGTATCAGGTACTCCTAAGCTCCCTCTAGTGGTGGCTACAGGCAGCTGGAATTTTATCATTTAACTCTATTTAGGGGGTTTAGAGAAAAACAGACCTCTGACTGCTATAAGAATATATTAAGAAATTATTAAGCACTGAATGTTGAACCTGAAAACAACACAATTTCAAAAGGAAGAGATTTATTTTAAACATTCAGATGTGCCTCGCCATTGCCCTACTTGAAGTAGGACACTGTACTCTGAAAAGCTTCAGGATCACTTGTAAACTGCTTGAATATTTCTCTACCTTTGATATGGGAACACAATAACTTATGAGAACCACATAATAAATAAAGGCTCTGGTTTGATTGCACACATTTGTCAGACACTCTATTCTGTGACCTCCTGACTATCAGCCTCCTCAAACACTTGTCTTCCACTCCCCCGTTTGTCCCTGTCCTTTGAGATTGGTAATCAGTATTGCAGATATAAAAGAAAAAGTTAGGAGTTGGGTTATGTCCAAATGACCCACCTTATAAAGTTAATTTTGCAGTTGGGAAAAGGTGCTTTGTGGGAGGAACAGCATGGCATCCCATAACAGTTCATTGGCCTGCATATTTAGCAAGTATCCTAGTGTGGCCAGGTGACCAATGCTCAGTGGACAATATATACTAGGAATTGTTATATATTATTTTCTACCTTTGAAAAATTTCTAGTTCTATACATTTATTTATATATTCTTGTTTTCTATCTATCTCTATCTATCTATCTATCTATCTATCTATCTATCTATCTATCTATCTATCTATCTATCTATCTATCTATCTATCTATCTATCTATCTATCTATCTATCTAATCTATTCAGATATATATGTATGTGTGTATGATATTTTATATATATATACATAAATATGTAGAGATAGATAAATAAATATATACTGTATATTGAACACTTGAATTTCAAAAATGTACATTTACAAATGTAATGTTCCTTTATGCGCCTCCATTTCCTGAAGAACCTTTTATATTCCATATCAACCTTGTGTGTTGTTATTGTTGTCACTGTTTATAGGCCCAGCAGCCTCCTAATTTCCCTGCAGTCATTTTCCAAACAGTCTTTCCTCTCTAGTGAACATTTATAAGAAGTTCTACATCTCCGAGTTACCATCCAGAGATGCATGTTGATTTCTTTTCCCAAAAACAAGTCTCCTCTGTCCAGTAGTTTCCATTTATCCGCCCCCCTCTGTCTTTCCTTGAATACCTCACCTTCACTATACATTCTCTTCTCTCAACATATTTTCTCCCCCTGCTGAGAAACGCTTTGCAGAATCTCCTTCTCCTGTTCACAGTAGCAGCACACTTATCTGTCATTTTATTATCATATCAACACAGATGTTACAATGACAGCTGGTTCCAAGTATACAACACCAAACACCAACTTTGTTGCAAATAAAAATTCATAAGAAGAGTTCTTAAAGGGGTTTTCCAGCCAATGAAAATGGATGGCCTATCCTCATTAATAGCTGGTGGGTCGGGGTCCAACTCCCGGGACCCCCGCCGATCAGCTGTTTTGAAAGGGCCGCAGCGCTCGTACGAGCACTTCTTCCCCTTCATTTGTTCTAGCTCTCTGTGAATGTTCGACATGCATCTACTGGTGATTCACAGCTATTGCAGTCTTTTCTAACATTTTTTAAATCGATATAGGTTTAAAATTCTGTGCTGATTTATATATATATATATATATATATATATATATATATATATATATATAGAGAGAGAGAGAGAAAAACATAGAACACAGCAACGGCACCAGGACTTCAGAGTAAATGAAAGCAAAAGTGGATTTTATTCACCTCAGTACAGCAACGTTTCGGTTCAACAGGAACCTTTCTCAAGCCATGGCCATGGCTTGAGAAAGGTTCCTGTTGAACCGAAACGTTGCTGTACTGAGGTGAATAAAATCCACTTTTGCTTTCATCTACTCTGAAGTCCTGGTGCCGTTGCTGTGTTCTATGTTTTTCTCTATTGGATGTTGGGGAATTGATTCACCCCCAGGCAACGAGCACATGGCCTGATTTTCTGGAGACTATTGGAGTGCTGTGTTCATCTACTATTGGACTGTATATATATATATATATATATATATATATATATATATATATATATAATATTCATAACTGTTGGAGTTTTGGTTTTCTTGTAGTAAGCCCTAAATATTGTACTGTATTGATATACACTAGTAGTGGCTGCAGGCAGTCCGAATTGTATGAATTAACTGTGTGACTATGAATTCTGTCACAAAATGGAGCTCTTACCACTAGGAGTACATTTTACGAAACTGATGAGCATACAATGTTGGACTTAAAAATGTCATTTAAGTCTATTATGTGTGATACTGACTGCTGAGGCCCTGTATCTAAGCCTATCACATGTGATACTGTCTGCTGGGGCCCTGTATCTAAGCCTGTCACATGTGATACGGTCTGCTAGGGCCCTGTATCTAATCCTATCATGTGTGATACTGTCTGCTGTGGCCATGTATATAAGCCTATCACAAGTGATACTGTCTATTGGGGCCTTTATCTAAGCCTATCATGTGTAATTATGTTTGCAGACTTGATGTATCTAAGCCTATCATGTGTAATTATGTTTGCAGACTTGATGTATCTAAGCCTATCATGTGTGATATTGTCTAATGGTGCCCTGTACATAAGCCTATCACATTTGATATTGTCTGCTGGGGCTAGTGTTGTAGCTATAGGGGTCCTAGTCTTATAGATTTGCTGTCTTTGATATAAATATATATATATATTTTTTTTGGGGTAGCGGCAAACATGTCTTGGGGCTTGTTCCTCTGGTCTTTTAAGTCCCTGGCATTGCTCCTGTCTTGCACTGATTTTTACATCATGACTTATACTCCACTCACATCCACAGCTGCATTTAAAATGGTTTGCATTATGGCAGTTTAGATGATAGGTGTGCCATTGGAGCTTAGCTTTTTTAACGATTCTATTTCTAATAGCAAATAGCAGAGTTTTTAAAGTGGCTCAACTTTTTTTAATAAATGTATTTCTTTGCAGTTTTTTTTAAAGGGGGCTCCTATTTGGAGTCTTTTGGCAGTCTGAGACTGAGCTTACACTGTGACTTAGGCTGGGTTCTCAGGTCGTAGTCAAAATGATGGCATTTGCAACAAAACTGTTCCTCTTTCCTGCGATTTTACATAATAAATTAAAAGACGCCTTTTGATTGCGTCGTGAAAACCAATTCATAAATATCAGTATAGTCTAAGTGGATGGATCGAGCCTGGCACAACTGGTGATGTCACTCACCAGTATCTGCAATACATTTTATGCTGTGGCCCTGAAAGTAGCCGAGGACGGGGACTATGTGAGGATTATTATCCAGCTTATTTATATTATTTTATTAATAGTCTTGATAGACTGGACAGTGAATTTAACATCCAAAATTAATATTTAAAGGTGTTCTCCAGTTTTAGCAAATAAATATTATTTGAACAATGTTTTTGGGAAATTGTTAGCATATTACCTAGGCCTACATGGGATTCTTCTTTGCTGAAATAGAATTACACAAAAATTTGTTTAAAAATATATGTTTGCCCCCAGACCAGAATTTTAAATATATAAATATATATAGTTATATATTTTTTTTAAATTCTAGGGGTTCTCCAATTTCAGCAAATACATGTTATTCTTTATAAAATGAAAAAATTATTTTCCAATATTCTTTCTGTATCAATTCCTCAAATTTTTTCAAGATCTCTGAATGCAGTCAATCAATAGGAACCGTCATTGTTTACTTACAGTGGATACATATCTGTCCATGGTCATGTACTCGGCTCGTTACAGTTAAGGTAGGCCGTGTAAACGAGCGCCGATCAACGAGACAGCTCGTTGATCGGCGTTCGTTTGCTCCTTTCACAAGGAGCTAGTAAGAAGTCGGGCGCTCTTTACTACGATTGCTCATCCTCATACATTCCCTGTTTACAGAATACTTTCGTCATTTAAAATTATAGAATCAGCCGATGAATGGGCGTTTGCTCGTTCATCCACTGATCGTTGCCCTGTTTACACAGGGCGAAAATCGTGAATGAGCGTTCTGTGAATGCTTGTTTGCCCGATAATTGGCCAATGTAAAAGGGCCCTTACAGTTCAGTTATCAGCATTGTTTTCTAAAGAGCCATGTATCTGTTTGTCCATCACATGACCAAAAGAGATTTTTATTCCTTGAGAATAAACAATGACAATTCCTATTGATTGAATGCAAGAAGGGATCTAGAAAACTATGTAGAATTGATACAGTAATTTAATTGGGGAATTATACAGTATTACTATTCAATAAACAAAGAATACAATTAATTTGATGAAATTGGAGAACAACTTTAAAACATACATCCTTAAAATAGTATAAATAATTTGTGATTATTTAAAAATTCTATTCTTAAATGTGTGTAAATTAGAAGTTTGATTTATTTCTAATTGGGGGCAGCTCAAGTCTCTATAGAATAAAAAAAATAATTCCACGTAAGCCTAGAAAAAATTAAAAACATTTCCAAAGGACAGTGGGGTAGATTTACTATTCAAATTGCGCCAAAATTCTAGTGCTGATGCCATGCGCCACAATTATTGACCATTTTAGAGACTTTTTGCGCCTCACTCGACAAGGGGGCGGGATTTAGACTAAAAGGGCCTGATCTCGTGAAAAGGGGCGTGGTTTAAATGTGCCCGCCATGTTCCAAAATTGGCCCAAAATTTTGTTGCAAAAAACTGGTGTAAACAACAAAAAACAGTTAATTTTTATCCAGCTCACCAACCAAGTAGATGCATGGAGGGTGCAGGACTGCACCAAATTGTAGCAGAAAAGGCAAGAAGGTTCCAGCATCAAAATCTTGAACAAAATGCGGCTTTTATTGAGGTTCCATAAAATCAGGGACAACACATAGAACAGAGGCTGACCGGTTTCAGGCCCAAGTGGCCCTTAGTCATGGAATAGCAAACAAATCACACATGAAGCAATATATATAAATAAATATGTGCAGCCAATCATGAATAGAGAAATAATCACATGTTCTAAAATCAGGTGTGTGTTAAAAGCGGTTGATTCGAGAAAAAGACACATATCAATGTTACAAATTTCATAGGGAACTATCAATAAATGTGAGGGACTGTGTAAGAGAAAACAATCTTAATAGAAAAGGATGAGATCTAGTCGGCGGTTTAACCCATTAGGTGCACAGGTGCCAGGTAGAAACATCCAGAAAGCCTCTGTATTCCTGAGTTGTTTCAAATGGTCTCCACCCCTGGAAGAGCAATTAACCCTTTCTATGCCTTGTCCAATAAGGGAAGATACATCTCCATTATGACATGATGCGCAATGAAAAGACACCGCTGTTGCGGTTCTTAATCAATGCGTCTGATAGATGGCGGCGGATGCGTATTTTGAGACTGCAGGACGTGCTCCCAATATACTGTAGTTTACATTTAGTACACGTGATTAAATAAGCCACATATGTCGTCTTACAGTTGATGTATTGTTTTATTTTGAATGTTTTGTTGTTGGCCGTGGATGTGAATTAACTGGTTGCCGACACAGGACGAGTATGCTCGTCCTGAGCGGCGAGCACTTCGCGCATTAGGATGAGCATACTCGTCCTGTGTGACAGCCGTCCCTGCGCGCGTCTGCGCGCGCGATCGAGAGCGGGGCAACGGCTGTAATACACAGCCACGGCTCCGCTCTGACAGCGGAGAGAAGAGAAACATCTTCTCTCCGCTGTTAACCCTTTGAACGCCGCGATGAAAGCTGATCGCGGCGTTCAAGGAGAGGGGACTGCACATTGATCGCGTCACAGAAAATAACTGTGACGCGATCAAAGCCTACAACTCATATGGCCAGACAGCCCAGGGTCCAGTGAAGGACCCCAGGGCTGTCTGAACATATTTCCTGTTGTTAGGGCATACTGAGGTGTGGCCTAACAACTGCCTGTGTACAATCAATAACAGGCTAATGTACTAGCATATAGATCTATGCCAGTACATTGCAGTTACAAAATCAAAATCAAAATGATAAATCCCTTTATGGGAATAAACAAAAAAGTTCAATGAATGTAAAAAAAAATTATGGTAAATAAATAAATAAAAAGTAAATAAAATACACAGAAACACACATTTTTTATAATAAATCAACTTTTTAAAATATAAGTCCCAAAACATGAAATAATATAGACATATTTGGTATCGCCACGACCGTAACAACCTGTACAACAAACGTATAACATTATTTATTATGATCAGTGTATGGTGTAAAAAAATAAATATTAAAACTGCTGCGCAACTGCTTTTTTTCTGCATTTTAATCTAATTAAAAATGTATAGAAATTAAACGATAATGTATTTGTACCAAACAATGGTACGTACATAAAGTACAACTCGTCCCGCAAAAAAAAAAAGTCTCATACAACTACGTCGTACAAAAAATAAAAGTGTTATGAGCGTCGGGATGCAAAGAGGGAAATGTAAAAAAAATTGCTCTGTCCTCAAGGCCAAAATTGGCCGTGTCCTTAAGGGGTTAAGTGGATGTTTTGATTGTATTGCAGCAGATGCATTTAGTTTGATTGCATTTCAAACAACCTTTATAGTTAAGCGAAGTGGGGGGGTCTGTTTTTTTGTGAAGAACAGACTTGGGTATAACATAGAGCCAATCGTATGGGCCTTTTTAGGCACAAATTTAAGACCATGTTCTAAGGCTCTGGAGTATAAATGGTCCTGATGCAAGATGAGAATATATTTTTTGATAATATTACATATGCTGCGGTATTCTACACTGAAGGGAGTGGAGAAAAACACGGGGGTGCTGATATCATACTAAATGCATGTCTGTTCATCAGTATATTGCAACTGTGTAATCTCCCTCTATGTAGCATTTTGGTTTATCTACGTCCTGCTGGGAAGTGGTGTGTGTACCTGCCCTTGTGAGTAAGTATTGCCTGATCAGTGATTTTAAATGAATATACTTCTTTGCAGTGATTTGTTACTACTACTACTACAAAAACTAAAATAATAATAATAACAACAACAATTTTTTGGTACAGTTGCTGAATTAAATTTTCAAAAAGAAAAAAAAAATTCTGAAGTTTGTTCATGTCTAATAATAAACAATATTAAAGAAATTCACATTCTTTTTGGACACTGTGATTAATGTTCTTGTTCTATTTCAGCTATTTGTTAAGAAATAAAATTCCATACAAACAAAAGAGATCTAGATAACTGGTTGATGCTAACACAGAAAAAGAAATATGAAATTTATCTCCATAGCAACAGAATAATGTCACGTAGTTTTGGAAGCAGTAATTAATATTTTCAAGTGACAACTTGTGTTAACTCTTTGTTGCATTGTATTTGCATAATACACAATAAGTTTCCAAGCAAAATGTTGAAATTGTATTTTTATACAACTCGCATCATAGTTTCCTATAGTGTTAGTGCCAGAGGCAGAACTTGAAATTCCTGAGCCCAATGCCAAATCTGTGCTAGGTTTTCTCACCTACCATGTGCCATTTATAATACTAGTATCTTCTTATGTGCCATTGGCCCGCTCAGACACAAGGTTTGGGTGGGAATGATATATCAGTCCCTCCATAGCTTTTGATTAGTTCTGTACTTCAATGCGACCTATATTTTTTTTGTCACTTACATGATTTTATTATCTATTGTTTATTAACGTGCTTTGGCAAGGGCAATATATCTTACAGTAAGTGGTGGTTTTGGGTTGACCCTTTTGCTGGGCACATTCTGTAGTGTATATGTTGTAAGGCTTTGTGTGAAGAATTTATTTTCTATGGCTGATTTGATATGAATAAAGCATGCAGGTGTTACCTATGTACTGTATAAATATTATGATGGGCGGAAATGTTTAACGGGATCCTATATTTAATAGAAATAGGTATTATGTAGCAGAGCAGTAAAGAACTTCATTTGAAATACAGTAAATATCAGCACAAAATTCAGTTCCCGAGATTTTATCTTTAGAACCCCAGCTGTAGGTATGTGCTTTAATTCTAAAGGCATTTTCCAGGTGTGTAGATAATGGGCTCTGGCGGGGCATGTGCCCCAAGCACTGGGTGCAAATTAGGGTGCCAAAAAGCTTCTATGCTTTGTCAGAGCAAGGGTAGTGAAATGAATTGTTGCCCTGTATGAAGGAAAGCCTAGCTACAACTCTGGCATGTTCATATCTTAGCAAGAAGAAAGAAATGTTATGCATACATAGAGATTAATGTATACAGCATATCTACACTGTTTCTGTAATTCCCAAGTTCCAGAAACAGCGTAGTTTGATGTGATTTGCTGTTTCCGTGACTTCCCTTCATTTCTATGGGAGTTATGGAAACAGGACAGCTCACAGAGCTTGGCTGTTTTTGTAACTCTGACAACCTCTGCACCGATTCCCTGACCGAATACGGCGGCCTATGGCCATCTCACCAGGTGGGGACAGAGTCGGGGGAATCCTCACTCTTGATATAGGTGCAGGTAGTATTGGTAGTGTTTTACTGAAGGGCTTAGTGACTTTAAAAGCGGCACTGTCATAGGATGTCAGCTTTGCCACAAGTCCATCATGAAATGTATGCTCTGCTAGATCTGCCCCAGTCCCCTGTAACAGTTTCAGAGAAATAACAAAAACTCAGCCACAAAGTGGTAGACCGCGCAATCTTACAGAGTGGGCTGCATAGTGCTGACGCGCAAGGCATATAAAAATTTGTTATCCTCTGCTGCATCACTTACTACAGAGTTCAACACTGACTCTAGAAGTGACATCAGCATCTAGAGGTGACATCAGCAAGAACTGTGATTTAAAGCAGCTGCACAGAGCCCTGACCTGAACCCCATCGAACACCTTCGAGATTAGTTAGAATGGCGACTGCAAGCGATTTTTGTCCAATATTTATGTCTTACTTCACAGTCGGTCCTTTGGCTGAATGGGCACAAATTCCCACAGACACATTCCGAACAGGGAAAAAGTCTTGTGGAAAGTGTTCCCATAAGGGTATGTGCACACACACTAATTACGTCCGTAATTGACGGACGTATTTCGGCCGCAAGTACCGGACCGAACACAGTGCAGGGAGCCGGGCTCCTAGCATCATAGTTATGTACGATGCTAGGAGTCCCTGCCTCGCTGCAGGACAACTGTCCCGTACTGAAAACATGATTACAGTACGGGACAGTTGTCCTGCAGCGAGGCAGGGACTCCTAGCATCGTACATAAGTATGATGCTAGGAGCCCGGCTCCCTACACTGTGTTCGGTCCGGGACTTGCGGCCGAAATACGTCCGTCAATTACGGACGTATTTAGTGTGTGTGCACATACCCTAAGAGTGGAGGTTGTTATAACCGCAAAAGGAGGCCCAACTCCATATTACCGGCCATGGTTTTAGAATGGGATGTCCAACAAGCTCATATAGATGTGATGGTTAGGTGTCCACATACTTATATACATTATATAATGCCATATAGTGTGTATATATACATATATATATATATATATATATATATATGTGTTCAAAAAACGAGGCAGCACTCCAATGAACTGAAAATAATTCTGGTGGGTTTACTCCATGCGCTATGTTTTGGTTCCTAATCTGGAAACTTTCTCAACTCCTGTGGAGTACACCCTAAAGTTTGTTACTTTTACTGTATATATATAATATATATATAGTTATATATATAACAGGAACAGAGAACAAGTAACAGCACTAGGACTTCAGTGTTAGGGAGATGTTGGTTTATTCACCACCAGGTGGAAAAAATGAGCAACGTTTCGGTTCACACCTGAACCTTTCTCAAGCTCGTATACGTATATATGTGAGTGTGTATATTGAGTTTTTCTTTCAGTGACATCCAGATTTTTTTTGTCTGTGGTCAAAAAGTACAATAACATATACAAACCTCTTCCGAGTGCATAAAGGGTGATTGCTTCTCCTACAAAACACATTGCAGGTGTACAGAACACACAGTGATTGTAATATATCTAATGAGATTTCCTCCATCGTTTTATGCAACGAAGATATTTTCTGCCTCTGAAGACTGTTTTTATTCTTTCCTCTTTCACATGCTCGGAACATTTACACCAACCATGAACATGAAGGAAACCAAAATAGACCAATGTCTGTATTTGTTAAAATAGATGTTTGTTGTACACTTTAGCACTTTGATTTTTCTTTTATATTGGGATGAGAAAGAGGCATTCACTTGCACAGAGAATCCAGTGGAGTGTAGGCCTGCCCGCCCCTGTCAAATTGATAGAGTGAAGATGTTGAACTAGATAATGGAAACTTTCTATTCAGTGAGGTTTGGAATAAAGAAACCGTTTCTAGTCATTCATCAGCATTGATTGCCTTACTACTTGAGGCTTAGATCAGAACTTACTCTTTACGAAGAGAGAATAAAACCAGCATGTGATCCACTGCAGA
This sequence comes from Rhinoderma darwinii, assembly GCF_050947455.1. Lineage (NCBI taxonomy): Eukaryota > Metazoa > Chordata > Amphibia > Anura > Rhinodermatidae > Rhinoderma > Rhinoderma darwinii. Next base: position 15,260 of record NW_027461954.1, on the reverse strand, counting down.
AAATGTGGTTAGGCAAAGCTTATCATTTTGTGCTAAAAGTAATCACAGCAATGTTTAACAACTTAGGGTCTTACTCAATGAATCACATGTGGATTGCCACTTTATTCTTGCAGTATCGTTCCGCAAAAAGGAAGATAGTTTGGAGAAACCTTTTTGCAGTCTGTTTATTTTCTTGGTTGGTTGGGAATGAGCTTACCGCTAATCACTTCCTTTCTCATTTGCCTTAGCTCTTTATTATACAAATTTATTTTCAGCCATCTTTTGGGGGTTTCGAGTCCACATGAAACATACTTTCTAATTTCCACTACGCTATGATCTCTTTTCAACTGTCTTCATCATTAAAATTTGTTTCATTTAAAGAAATGCACCAGACAAAAGTGGCATGTTATGCTTACTGCAGGGACTACGGGGAGGTGCTCGTTGTTTTCGGAATGACTGTGTCATGCACCGCCCCTTTTTGTCCTGCTCTAGGTAAATATGTTCCTTTAAAGCAAAGTTCCACCTTTGGAACCACATAAAAAATGTTCAAGCTTTTGTGTTTATGTGATTCATATATGCGGGGAAAGTGACTGCCTCCATTTTTGATCTTGCACTCCTCCCATTCTGCCCTGGGTGTTTTTTATTTCAAACTCTTTATTTGTCAATAAAAGACTTGATAAGTTAGTGAATATTCCCACAGGTCGGGAGCATTTATAGCTTCACAGAGCTATGATAACAATAGCAGTAGTTAACATTTTGAGGTAGAATGAAATTGAAACAAATCTACCCTAAATTCAAAAATTTACTGTACAGTCAAAAAACATACATAAGTATGGCATTAATACAATACACATAATCTATTCCAAGACTATTGTGTTTCAAAATGTAGTCTCTAGGTGGTGTTCGAATATCATGTCCGTTTTGGAAGAAGTTAGTAAAGAAAGTAAAACAATCTAAATCTGGTGCAGCTAACTTTAACAAAGTATTTTGGTTCTATCGCGAATAGGTGTTTCCCATAATCAAACAGGTGTCTCAAAACGGTCTTTACAAGGACCAACCTGTCCATTGGGCATCACATTTTGGGAGCTTAGTTTCGAGGATACTGACTATTCTCTCAAACTGATGTATCTCTTTTTAATTTTATTAAGTGTCTTAAAAAAATGGGATAGTTAAGGATTTCCAGCTTATTGCTAATGTCCATTTCGCTGCAGATAGAATATGTGAGATTAGCTTTCTACTATGTCTAGGTATATCCAAGATGTCCGCATTCAGTAATGCCAACAAAGGAGATAACTTGATTCGTAAATGTAATTTAGAGTTAATTAGGCGTTCTACTCTTTTCCAGTGAGCCTGTGCCACTGGGCAGGACCACCATATGTGAGCCATAGTTCCCTTTTCTCCACAATTTCTAAAACCGTTATTGGGGCTGCCCGGGAACAATTTGGCTATTCTGTCAGGAGTGAGGTACCCCCTCGTTAAGATTTGATATGACGTTTCCTTAATGTTGTTTGATAGGGAGACTGTAGCTGTTCTATCAAATATCTGTTGCCACAAGGTCAAATCAGGCAAAGTCCCTAGTTTTCTTTCCCAAGCTAGCATATATGTAGTAGGACCATTGTATGTTGTGCTTCTAAATTGTGAGAACAGGACTGAAATCAGCCCCTTTTCCCTAGGTGAGCCATGACCAGTAGCTTCATAAAAAGTTATACTGGAGTCATGTGGTATAAAGGAAGATATAGAAAGAAAGTGGTGTATTTGGAGGTAACGATAATGTTCCCTGAGTGTGATTTGAAGGTCCTGTCACAAAGTCTCAAAGGGGAGGGGTTTACCGTCTTTGCATATTTTAAGTAAATAATTGAGACCCGATGTAGTCCACCACCCAAAGTCCTCTGGATGTAATCGAGGCAGGAAATTAGGGTTAAGTAAAAGAGGTTGTAAAGAGGATGGATGTGATATAAGTTGAAACTTATCACGGCATATAAACTAGAGTGTTAGAGAGTGTTTAACAATTTTATTGTCAATACCAGATATGTGAGATTTCAAATCTGGGGACCACAGTAGCACCCGAAGTGAGGAAGGAGATGTAGTAAGAGATTCAAACAGAACCCATTTAACAGTGTTGGGGTTACAGTTTCAGGCAGCGATTTTTGATATTTGAGAGGCATAGTAATATAATTTCAGGTCTGGAAGGCTAAGTCTGCCTCCAGTGGTTGGGCGATGCAAAGTACATTTACCTACTCTCGGTCCAAGGTTTGCCCATATAAATTTATTTATTATCCGTTGTAAATGCGAGATAGCATCTAAAGGAACTTTTACGGGGATAGCCCTAAATAAGTACAGTTGCTTGGGTAGAATAGTCATTCTAACTGCGATGAGCCTGCCCATCCATGATATGTGGTATCTGAACCTGCCCTAGGTGATTTTAATTAGTTTAATTCGCAGTTCTGGGTGATATTTATTTATATTTAGTGGCTTAGGTGGCATTAACCCCTTAACGCACCATGACGTAACTGTACGTCATGGTGAGCAGTAAGTTCGCGCACCTTGACGTACAGTTACGTCAGTGCTTTGACAGTTAACCGCCGCACGGCGCTACACCGCAGCGGCGGTTAACTGTGCAGGGTGTCAGCTCTGCTCTCCCCGTTGCCGATCAGCGGCCTGTCGCCGCTGATATCGGCAGTTAACCCCTTAATTGCGGCGCTCGATTTTGAACGCCACAATTAAGGTCTTTAGCGCCGATCGGCAGCCCCCATGTGAAATCACGGGGGCTGGCGATGGTACCCATGGCAACCGGACGCCAGACAATGGCTTCCGGGTTGCCATGTACAGAAGCCTATGAGGACCACCCCGAGGGTGGTCGTCGTAGGCTTCCTGTCAGTGTGACTGTCACGTCACAATGACAGTTGAAATGCATTACACTACGTGTGTAGTGTAATGTATTCCAGCAGCGATCAGAGCTGCAGGTCTAAGTGTCCCCTAGTGGGACAAGTGAAAAAAGTAAAAAAAAGAATAAAAATGTTTTAAAAAAAGTGTAAAAATAAAAGTTATAAGTGACATAAACAAGAACTGCTTTTTTTCCTATAATAAGTCTTTCATTATAGGAAAAAAAATGAACGCGTTCGTAACGACCCCAACTATAAAACTATAATATTATTTTTCCCGCACGGTGAACGCCGCAAAAAAAATAAACGAAAAACAATGCCAAAATCACTATTTTTTGGTCACCACCCCTCACAAAATATGTAATAAAAAGTGATCAAAAAGTCGCATGTACGCCAAAATAGTACCGATACAAACTACAACCCGTCCCGCAAAAAACAAGCCCTTACACAGCTTTTTTGACTGAAAAATAAAAAAGTTATGGCTCTCAGAATATGGTGACACAGAAAATACATTATTTTCTAAATAAGTTATTTTATTGCTCAAACGCTGCAAAACATAAAAAAACGTATATACATATGGTATCGCCGTAATCGTACCGACCCGCAGAATAAAGTATAATAGTCATTTATAGCCCAGGGTAAACGCCGTCAAAAATAAATAAAAATCATTGTCAGAATTGATGGTTTTTGGTCACCTGGCTTGCTGAAAAATTGAATAAAAAGTGATCAACAAAATCGCATGTACCCCAAAATGGTACCAATGAAAATTACAGATTGTCCCGCAACAAATAAGCCCTCACACGGCTCCGGTGGTGAAAAAATAAAAAAAGTTCCGGCTCCCAGATTATGGCGATGCAAAATGTGCAGAGCGTTCCAAAAGTGGATAAGATTGGGCGCCATTTATCAGTGCGACACCGGCCACATATCTGTGAATTATTATTTATTTACCCCATTATTATACCCTCTTATTATGCCCCTGATGTACTCTGCCCAGCCTACATGTGCCCCCACATTCTAAACTGAAATACCAGCAAAACGGCAGAGCTACTACCAAGCAAAATATACGCTCCAAAAGCCAAATGGCGTCCCTCCCTTCTGAGCCCTACAGCGTGCCCAAACAGCCGTTTATGTCCACCGATATGGCATCGTACCAAAAAATGGTACCAATAAAAACGACAGCTCGTCCCGCAAAAAATAAGCCCCCACACCGCTCTATTGACAGAAAAATAAAAAAGTAGTGGCTCTTGGAAAGCGGGGAGGAAAAACGAAAAAGCAAAACATGAATCAGTTCGTAAAGGGTTAATTACTTTCTAATGAAAAAACATTTATGACCACATGTGGGGTATTGCCGTACTCGGGAGAAATTGCTTTACAAACGTTGGGGTGCATTTTCTCGTTTATCCTTTGTGAAATTGAAAAAATTCAACATTTTAGTGGAAATAATGTTGATATTAATTTTCACGGCCTAATTCTAATAAATTCTGCAAAAGACGTGTGGGGCCTAAATGCTCACTATACCCCTAGATAGATTCCTTAAGTGGTGTAGTTTCCCAAATGGGGTTACTTTTGGGGGGCTTCCACTGTTTCGGTCTCTCAGGGGCTTTGCAAATTCGACATGACACCCAAAAACATTCCAGCTAAATTTGAGCTCCAAAAGCCAAATAGCGCTCCTTCCGTTCTAAGCCCCGGTGTGGGTCCAAACAGTAGTTTATTACCACATATGGGGTATTTACGTAATCAGGAGAAATTGTTTTACAAATGTTGGGGCGCTTTTTCTCCTTTATTCCTTGTAAAAATTAAAAATGGCTACCTTTTTTCAGAAAAAAAGTAGATTTTCATCTTCACATACTAATTCAAATAAATTTAGCAAAAAAACTGTGGGTTCAAAATGCTAACTATACCCCTAGATAAATTCCTTGAGGGGTATAGTTTCCAAAATGGGGTCACTATTGGGGGGTTTCCACGGTTTTATTCCCTCCAGTGCATTGCAAACGCGACACGGCACTGAAAACTATTCCAGCAAAATCAGAAATCCAAAATCCAAATGGTGCTCCTTCTCTTCTGAGGCCTGCTGTGGGTCCAAACAGCAATTTATTACCACATATGGGGTATTGCTATAATCGGAAGACATTGCTTTACATATGTTGGGGTGTTTTTTCTACTTTATTCCTTGTAAAAATTTAAAATTTCCTAATTTTTTCACAAAAAAAGTAGATTTTCACCTTCACATACTAATTCAAATAAATTTAGCAAAAAAACTGTGTGTTCAAAATGCTAACTATACCCATAGATAAATTCCTTGAGGGGTATAGTTTCCAAAATGGGGTCACTTTTGGGGTGTTTCCACTGTTTTGGCAGCACAAGGCCTCCTCACACCTGACATGGTACCTAAAATATATTCTAATAAAATAGAGGCCCAAAATCCACTAGGTGCTCCTTTGCTTCTGAGGCCTGTGTTTCAGTCCATGACCGCGCTAGGGCCACATGTGGGGTATTTCTAAAAACTGCAGAATCTGGGCAATAAATATTGAGTTGCATTTCTTGGGTAAAACCTTCTGTGGTACAGAAAAAAATGTATTACAAATGAATTTTTGAAGAAAAAAAATGAAATTTGTAAATTTCACCTCTACATTGCTTTAATTCCTGTGAAACGCCTAAAGGGCTAAAATACTTTGTGAATGCTGTTTTGAATACTTTGATGGGTGCAGTTTTCAAAATGGGGTGATTTATGGTGACTTTCTAATATATAAGGCCCTCAAAGCCATTTCAGAACTGAACTGGTCCCTGAAAAAATAGCCTTTTGAAATTTTCTTGAAAATATGAGAAATTGCTGCTAAAGTTCTAAGCGTTGTAACGTCCTAGAAAAATAAAAGAATGTTCAAAAAACGACGCAAACATAAAGTAGACATATGGGAAATATAAACTAGTATGTATTTTGTGTGGTATTACTATCTGTTTTACAAGTAAATACATTAAAATTTAGAAAAATGCTAATTTTTGCTAATTTTCTCTAAATCTTGGCGTTTCTTACAAATAAATATTGAATTTAATGACAAAATTTTTTCAGTATCATAAAGTACAACATGTCACGAGAAAACAATCCCAGAATCGCTTGGATAGGTAAAAGCATTCTGGAGTTATTACCACATAAAGTGACACATGTCAGATTTGCAAAAATGGGGCTGGTCCTGAAGGCCAAAACAGGCTTAGACACTAAGGGGTTAATGTTCGAAGTGTGCTATCGCCATTTTCTTGTGTGGTGTATAAATTTGCAGTCACAGGCGTTCTTGCACCTGTATACACGTTTTGTTTCATTTTGTTGGAATCTGCTGTTCAAACTTTTGTGTTGTTTAGATAGATAGATAGATAGATAGATAGATAGATAGATAGATAGATAGATAGATAGATCGATCCCCAAATATACTTCTATTATAAAACTAGATTTTTTTTCTCTTTAAGATGATCTCCACTTTTTAGCAGCATGTTGTTTAAATTCAAAATATTTTATTAATTAATTTAAATTCTTTAATTAATATATCTTTATAGTGGTCAGTACTTCATTTTTTTTTTATACAGAGCTCCAAATCTCCTCCATGGACATAAAGCGGAGTTCCTGGCTTCCTGCAGCTGCCACTAGAGGGGGTTTACTGCATGCAGTTCATAAATTGAATGCAATAATAAAACAGTATGCAGTATGGTCCTTGGCTCCCTCTAGTGGTGGCTGCAGGTAGCTAGGCATTTATAATTTAACTCTACGTTATTGAAGGAGATTTGTAGCGATGTATAAAAAAACAGAGCTGACATTCACTTTTAATTTTAAATGTTTGCATTGAATATGCTATGGTGATGCTGAGGACATTATATACAATACATCAAATAAATATTTTTTGCATTAATACATTGACAGTAGGTTCTTAACATAGGTTTGATGAGGTTTTTTGTTCATTGTTTGCCTTTTATCAGCACACATTTTTTAAAGGAGTTTTATCTGTAATTGTTTTAACCTCATTTACCTCTGTAGAAATATCAGAAAGCTGTACAGTAAATTATGGTTTGCTGCTGATCGTGTATAAAATTCAAATTGTGTCTAGTCGACGCTTTAGAGGAAATTTGTTATCTTTCTTTGTCAGGTAAAAAATAAATGACAGACAAGTTAAGGATCCAAACGATTAAGTGTCTATGGAAAGCTACAAGATAAGTGGGTGGTGTGAGCATTGAAAGGGCTTTATCAGGTCTGTCTAATTGCAATTACACTCCTATAGACTTCTATCTACTTACACTTTTTTCATAATAATGTGTAGAATAAGCAAATGTTATGTCACTTGGTGATGGAAACATTGGAAGGCACCATATAATAGACTGATGAGAGTTTGTACACCTTTCTTTAAGGGTAGTAACACACTGGATGGATACGCTGCATAAAAGTACACAGCATATCTAGCCTGGAAGCCGCAGGGAGTTCCGCACGAAAAAACGCACCACATTTTGGTGCCGTTTTTCGGGCGGCATGTCCGCTGTGGAAATCCTGCAGTAATAGAAAGAAAGTTTATACTTACCCTGGCCATAGTGATGGCAACGCATCTTTCTCTTCTAAGCATAGCCCAGCCTCCTGGGATGACTCTGTAATCCATGTGACTGCTGCAGCCTGTGATTGGCTGCAGTAGTCACATGGGATGAAATGTCAGAATAGACGATTGCATTGCTATGACTATGGCAGGAGTAGAAACTTTTTTTAATAAATTTCAAGCACAAAATAGCTTTTTTTTTCTCTCATCTGCAATTTTTGCGGTGGAATCGCAGCGTTTCTGCTGCAAAAGTAGCAACACATGCCTCTTTGTTGCGGGCTTTACCTCCCTATTGAGTTCAATGGAGAAAACCTTCAACAGAAGTGCAGTGATTCCGCAGAATTAATTCACATGTTATGGCTTTAAAAAAACTGCTTCTGCTACTGTATTATGCTGCAGACTTTCCGCAATAAAATCCGTTAAGAAAATCCACAGTGTATACGCCTAGTGTGTTCCTACCCTAAAGGGGCTATCTGGGTGAAAAAGAAATGTCTTCATTTACCTTAGTATACAAACCAGCGGTTCTCAAGTTCCGGGCCTTGTCTGTCAGTCATGGTGGTGATCGGATATAGAATACCCATAGTAAGCATAATATTGTCACTTTACAATATGACAGAATGTCATGCCAAACTCAATACCTGTATACAATCAGGGTCATAGCTATAGAAGGTGCCGATATTTTTCAATGCCAAGTATGTTTACAATATACGCATATTTTGTCCATGGACGCAGTAGATGTAAACTAACTTATACTGTATATAAGCATGTGCAGTTCTGGTGTCATATAACTTTATTAGTAAAACCCTCAAAACCCCACTAGAGGAAAGTATTCTGAGGGCCCACCCTCATCTATACAGAACATGTACACCTCCACCATTAATTCCATCATAATCTTATTATCATTGTACACACAAAACTTATTTCTAATAAGGTTTAAAAGGTTATTTGTGAATGAACCCATAAGAAATAGACCTCCAAATGGGGTTGCCTTCTGCTAGAAATTTGGATCCTCATATTGTGTCATCGCCTGGGAACACTGCAAGATCCTCTAGTGGACAAATCTGACCCTGTAAGCGATTTACTATAGATATAGTACAGCCACAAATAGGGTTACATTATAAACATATGAGTTGCCCTTACTACTAATTTGCTGTCATATGAAACTATAACCCCTTCCCGACATTTAATGTGCATCATAGATGGCAGGGTGGAGTATGCAACCGACTTTCAGCTAAAATTTTGCTCTAGCGGCCAGCATAAGAGATAACTTTGATCCCCCTGTTTAATCGCTTAGATTTCACATTTAATAGTAATTGTTGAAACTAGGTTGCTAGACAGACTGGGGGCCCCCACTGTTATCCCATTACCTCCAACCTAATAAAGGTCCCCAGTTCTGCCATCTTGGTCCTCCGGCAGGGTTTAATAAGAGGATGGAAAATACACAAATCACTGCAATATATAAGGATTGCAGTGTACTGTGCAAGTGATCTAATGATCACCTGTTTAAATTCCTTAGTAAGACTAAAAAAAAAAAGGCGTTTAAAAAAAGTTTTTAGGGTTATATAACAAAATATACAAAGCTAGAAAAAAATGTCATCCCTTAAGTAATGCAAACAATAAAAAATAAACATAATTGGTATTGGCGCAAACTCTTATAATATATCATTATTTATCCAGTACGGTGAATGCCTTTAATAAAAAAATGTCAACAAAAATACCAGAATTGCTGCTTTTTTGTCACCTTACCTCCCAAATTGATGGCATAAAAAGTGATCAAAAAGTTATATTTACCCCAAAATGGTATTACTAAAAACTACACTTTGCTTTGCAAAAATCTGGCCCTCACACATCCCCTTTGATGGAAAAGTAAAAGACACATGGGTCTCAAAACTATAATTTAGTGTCGCTTTAATTGTATTGACCCACAGAATTAAGTTAACATGTTATTTTCATCGCACATTGAATGTTATAAAAATAAACCCCAAAAAAAACAATGGAGGAATCGTTCTTAATAGTTACCCTGTATATTATATGGTACATTTAAAAGTGCCAATATAAACTAAGACTTGTCCTTCAAAGAAAAAAAAAAAAAATACGACTATGTCATCAAAAAAATTGCAAAGTTGGAGCTTTTGGAAGACAAGGAGGAAAAAACGAAAATTAAAAAAACAAACGGCTGTTGCGGGAAGGGGTTAAAATACTTTTATTAACAATTAAACGTTAGGCTTTCTTTTTGTCTCGGTAAAACAAGAAAAAAACTCTATGTCACAATAACCTTCAACTATATTATCTCTAAGCTGAGTTAATGGTTTCAGATGGTTACCAGAGACCTTTTGGGAAAAAACAAGCAGAAGAGGATTAGTTTACTTATAATTAGCTTCTTCATTGTGGTTGGTTCCAAATAAAATATTTGATACAGTAATGTAAACATTTACAAGAAGCGTTGGTTCTAGAATATTAATGAACGTCTTTACAGAGTTAATACGACCATTTAAAGGGGCTACACCGGTTCTGCTGCTTTTGTTTGGCTGTGAATATGATTTGCCAGAAAATAGTTTGTGAATGATTTGTACTTGTCATGTGTTTTTTGTTTGGCGCTTGCAATAAAGCAACTTTCTAGAAAACAGGCACAAATGATCATTGTGTGATTACTGATTTCCAAGAATATCTAATTTCATAGATTAAATTTTTTGTTATTGTGAATCTGTTGCAGTTTTTGTTGGGGCTTCTCTTTTTAACAAAAATGTGTTAAGGATTCAATATTGATTACTACAGGACACTGGTGGGGTATCTCACTCCGAAAACCCTTACTTGTCTCTAATGAAAATGGCCCTGACATTCACTGAATCACCAGGATCCAATAAATGTTTCTCAGGTTTTTCTGTTTCTCTGGAGACCGACTTCTCTTAAAAGCAAATGCTGCTTGGCATTTAAGTTCATCTCAAAATTGTTTCACACTGCGGATGCTTTACCTTGAAATGGCACTGTGTATACTCTTAGTATTGTCCACTTTGGAAAATCTCTTTTTATTAAAAGGGCTCCCCCGAAGATAAGCTGATCATCATGTGTCCCATCCTGGGACCCAGCAATAAACGATAATCTGTGAGGGAACCCAGCAGTAATTGGGGTTGTCCGGTTCAGCAAATTAATATTTATTTTTTGTATAGGTAAAAGTTATAACATTTTTCAATTTACTTTCTGTATTCATTCCTAATGGTTTTCAAGATCTCAGCTTGTTGTTATTCAGTAGGAACCTTCATTTTTCACTTCCAGTGGATAAAAACCTAGATCGGGTTGTGAAAAACGGTCTGAGTGTCGGCTGGATTTCCCAGCCTGACCACGGGACAGGTGAATGGGACTCCTGGCATAATAGACATTTTATGATACTAGGAGTCCCTGCCTTGCCGCTGAACTGCTGTTCCGTACTGAAGAAAATGATATAGTACGGAACAGCAGTTCCGCGGGAAGGCAGGGACTCCTAGCATCATAAAATGTCTATGATGCCAGGAGTCCCGTTCACCTGTACCGTGGTCGGGCCGGGAAATCAAGCCGTCACTAGGACCGTTTTTCGCGGCTCGAGCACTTAGGCTTCATGCACACGACTGTGTATATTAGTCCGGATACTATCCGCAGATGCGGATAGTATAGGGCACATTACATCCTATTTGCCAATGCATGGTTTCCACGGTCCATGAATTGCCTGGAGCCCGGACCGCCCAAAAAATAGGACATGTAATTTTACAGACCGCAATTGCTTGAAGTCAATGCACATCTTGTGTGTGCACGGTCCGTGTTTGTGGATGACCTGTGGATGACACTCCGCGGCTCATCCGTACCTTAATCATGGACTGTGCACACAGCTACGGTCATGTGCATGAGGTCTAACTGTAAAGAGCCGTGCACCTGTGTGTCCGCCACATGACTACGGACAGAATTTTATAAACTGGTAGTAAATAATTATTGTTCCTACTGAATAACAACAAGCAGAGATCTTGAAAACCATGCAGAATTAATACAGAAAGTATATTGGAATATGATATAACTTTTAATTATACAAAAAATAACATTCAATTGCTGAAACCGGACAATCCGTATAATTCCCCAGCAGCACAACCACAGAGGGAAATTAAGCATTACACAGTTCCCATTGAAATCACTGAGCTGTCTATGTAATACAAGGAGGTGATGTGTCCACCGCTATGAGAGACAAGAGACTTTGTAGCCGCTTGCCACTCTCCGCTCTCCAACTAAAACATATTTAAAAATGGGTTTTCTCAACTTCTTTAAACTAGTTGCCTCCCCTTTGGTTGGGGTTGGTACCTATAGTGTTTACAGAAGGTATTCCGGCTAAAGGAATAGTACCAGCTTCTTAAATCTGACCACCATTGTTACCCGCACTTGCATTGTACAATTCCATTTTAGACCTATATGCTATACTTATGCTATAATGTGAGACATGTACAGTAGTTTGCTTCTTTCGTAAAGACAGTCATAAGTTTGGAAAAAATAGGGCTGCTGAGCCTTCCAAAAGACATGTTTAAGTTAAAATTATGTGAATAAGGAAAGAACTCATGCCTGCTATACTAAAAAGTAATTGTGACCTTTGCAGTAATGCTGCCTAGAAACCCTTGATATAATGTAGCGATATAAAAGTTGATAGTTTTGTTAGTCACAATGTAGTTTAGTTGGATTGGTTCGAAAGATTGACACATTTGTCAGAGACTGGCTGAGGCTTTTAAGGAAGCAACAGGAGAATTCTCCATAAAGTATGAACATGATCTGCAGACATATTTAAGACAAATTCTTCTTGGATATGTCTGGAATAAGAATGAAAAATGAATGGAGCAGATGTATTAAAAATATATATTAAAAAGCATAAGACTCACCTTCTATATATACACAGTGTCTGTCTGTCTGTCTGTCTGTCTGTCTGTCTGTCTGTCTGTCTGACTGTCTGTCTGTCTGTCTGTCTGTCTGTATACACCATCAAACTCTACCACTTGACTGAGTTTTACATTAGATGCCTCATTATACATAATGGTTATCCACTATATTAATATGGTTTCAATTACAGAAGAACACTTTGTATTCAAATTGAACAGTATCTAATGGTCTCTTTTCTAGTCATTCCTCTGGGTAATCAACAATTTTATTACTTTAATAATGCTGGAGTTACCATTTACAGGGAAAATAGAATAGAGCAAAAAGCAATTCAGGATCAATGATTTGACACCAGGTCACCTTTAAGAAAGTGAGATGAGTGAGCCCCTTTAATGAAATCTCCCTGTCTATTACTGGGTTTAAGGCAAGGCAAGCATTAACATTTACGCAGCATTTATTTCAAGTTTTCAGATCTTTCCAGATTCTTTATAAGTTACTGAGAATGTATCACAGAAGAGACTCACGGTAGTAAAAGGGCATTTTATAATTTCATTCGAGGTTGCAAAGGCATAATGCAGATTCTAGCTTTATTCATTATTCCCTGTGGTTTCAGAGTTGATAGTATTATTTTTTACTGTCCTTGTGTAAGTAAATATAAAGTTGGCAGGAGAACATTTCATTGGCGTCATCAACACTTTGCATTAATATTTGACTGTAGATGTACAGTTGGGAATAGAATTAAGCTAATGGACTCATGGAAGCAAAGGAGTAGCTATATGACGGGCTGGGGGCATTTGCTCTGGCTGCTGGGTACCAACCAGCCACTCTGCCTTAGCCAGGGTATTTGGATACAGAGCTAGGACAGTGATCTGAGTCTTTGCCCCAGGTTAAAGGCTATGTACACCTTTGACATTGTGTGTGTGTGTGTGTGTGTGTGTGTGTGTGTGTGTGTATGTGTGTATATATATATATATATATATGTATGTGTGCGTGTACATATATACTGCATCAGTGTGATTGGTGTATCTTCCTAAATACACTTTGTTGGAAAACATTTTTAGCTTTTGAGATACAGCTGCTCTGTATTCTGTATACAGTGCAGCTATATCTAGCGTTGAAATCTGTATCCGTAAGGTAAATGTGATCGATAACAGGTGGATCCTGCATGTCAGACACACAAGACCCGCTGTCACTGAATCTGTCCGGTCCGCGGACCTGATGGATTCAGATCTTAACGCACAATACAGCTGCTCTGTATACAGGATACAAAGCAGCTGTATCTCAAAAAGTAAGAATTATTTTTAATAAAATATATTTAGGAAGTTACACTAATGCACAATTTTATAAAAAAAATTAAAAAAAAATGTCAAAGGCCTTGTAAAGGATCTGCTAGACACAGCTTCTGTGTCGATGCCCGTGGTTAATCAGTCTGCATCTGCTCCTAGGTCTGATAGAGTGACTCGATCTGCTACCAATCAGGCTGGTAGGTGGAGGAGTGGGAGAACTTATCACAGCCTGGCCAAACGGAGCTAGCTCTCGCCCTCGGTCTATTTATACCTTCATTTCCTGCTCTTCCTTTGACTGTGATTCTGTCTGGTTTCCTGGCTCTGCTGTTCCTGCTAGTATTGACCTCTGCTTCAAATTGACCCTGGCTTTACTGACTACTCTCCTGCTCTGCGTTTGGTACCTCGTACACTCCTGGTTTGACTCGGCTCGTTCACTACTCTTGTTGCTCACGGTGTTGCTGTGGGCAACTGCCCCATTTCCCTTAGCTTCTGTGTACCCTTGTCTGTCGTTCACTTATTGAGCGCAGGGACCGTTGCCCAGTTGTACGCCGTCGCCTGAGTGGCGGGTAGATTAGGGCTCCCCTGTCTGTCTCCCTACCCGGACATTACAGGCCTTTAAGGAAAATCTAGCTATGAGATCCTTCATCTTAATCAGCCATTCTTATTTAATTGTTATATTATTTGTATCGATTCATCAGTTATTTTATTTAAATTCATCATAATTTACAATGTATCAGTCATAAGATGTCCATAAAGCATCATAGCCGGTGCAAATCTAAAATTATGATGTCTACCTAAAAACATTAAAAAACAAGGCAACGCTCAGATAACAGAAGTTACTGGGGGGATGGGGGCTTGGATATATGCCTAAGATGTGCTGCACTCAAGTGGGGCTTCTAATATCTGCCACTGATTACAGAAAGCTTTAGTAAGGTATTAAAATATCCTCCATGCTATTAGTAAAGTCTACACCAAAAATACACACCAAAAGCCATTCTTCATAGAACCAAACGTGTACCTCAACTTGTGTATTAAAAAGGTTGCCTAGGAATTGAAAATAAAGGATCTGCTTTTTTTCCCCCCTAAAAACAGCGCCACTCTTGTCTACTGGCTGTGTCTGATATTGCAGTTCAGTCATATTTACTGGCTCAAATAATTGTTGCTCAAATAATTGACAAGGATGGCAGAAGATGAAGCAAATCACTGTGTGGCTAAACCATGTGTGGAATCGTTGGACTCGTTCCATATTTCAAGGCTCAGCACTTTGCACTCTTTACTTTTGTTTAATTCAAGGTACTGCGGTGTAATAAATTAAACTAGCCTTAAATTATCTTGAACTTTAAAGAAAAAATATTTTACAAACTTCATTAGTTCTTTTTCTTTTAAATTCTTTATGTGGGCACTAAAATATCGACCGATGTTTTTGTATTCCACTTGATAAACCTTTCCAAGTTAAGCAATTCTCTAGCCCATTCCCTGCCAGGCAGACCTGTAATGCATTGCTAAGCCATACATTACTGTCCCCTCTGGCAGCGAGCCGGGTTAAAGCAGCGGATATGTAGCAACAATGTGAAATAAATTAATTGTCTTCACCGTAAACAAAGAACTGTTCATTTGTTTACAAGAGCAATCAAATCTATTGCTTATCGCAGCACATAAAAGAAAAT